>NC_136063.1:74286292-74383792 GCF_964261635.1 Lissotriton helveticus
CATCCACCACCACATCCACCGCATCCACCACCACATCCACCACATCCACCATCACATCCACCACCACCACCACATCCACCCTCACCTCCACATCCACCATGACATCCACCGCCACATCCACCACCACATCCACCACCGCCACATCCACCACCACCACATCCACCACCACTTCCACCGCATCCACCACCACCGCATCCACCACCACCACATCCACCACCACTTCCACCACCACCGCATCCACCACCACTACATCCACCACCACATCCACCACAACCACCACCCCATCCACCACCACCACCGCATCCACCACCACCACCGCATCCACCATCACCACATCCACCGCATCCACCACCACCGCATCCACCATCACCTCCACATCCACCATGACATCCACCGCCACATCCACCACCACCACATCCACCACCACCACATCCAACACCACCGCATCCACCACCACACCCACCACCACTACATCCACCACCACATCCACCCCATCCACCACCCCATCCACCACCACATCCACCACCACATCCACCACCACATCCACCACCACATCCACCATCACCTCCACCACCATCACGTCCACCACCGCCACATCCACCACCACATCCACCACCACTTCCACCACCACCACCGCATCCACCACCACCACCGCATCCACCACCACCACCCCCACCACCACTACATCCACCACCACTACATCCACCACCACATCCACCACAACCACCATCCCATCCACAGCATCCACCACCACCACCGCATCCACCACCACATCCACCACCACCGCATCCACCATCACATACACCACTACCACCACATCCACCATCACCACCACCACCACATCCACCGCATCCACCACCACCGCATCCACCACCACACCCACCACCACTACATCCACCATCACATCCACCACATCCACCATCACCTCCACATCCACCATGACATCCACCACCACCACATCCACCACCACCGCATCCACCACATCCACCACCACCACCACCCCCACCACCACTACATCCACCACCACATCCACTACAACCACCACCCCATCCATCACCGCATCCACCACATCCACCACATCCACCGCATCCACCACATCCACCGCATCCACCACATCCACCGCATCCACCACATCCACCGCATCCACCACATCCACCATATCCACCACCACATCCACCGCATCCACCACCACATCAACCATCACCACCACATCCACCATCACATCCACCACCACCACCACATCCACCACCACATCCACCATCACCTCCACATCCACCATGACATCCACCGCCACATCCACCACCACATCCACCACCGCCACATCCACCACCACTTCCATCCACCACATCCACCACCACTTCCACCACTACATCCACCACCACATCCACCACAACCACCACCCCATCCACCACCGCATCCACCACCACCACCGCATCCACCACCACCGCATCCACCACCACCGCATCCACCACCACATCCACCATCACCACCACATCCACATCCACCATCACCTCCACATCCACCATGACATCCACCACCACATCCACCACCACCACATCCAACACCACCGCATCCACCACCACCACCGCATCCACCACCACCACCGCATCCACCACCACCACCACACCCACCACCACATCCACCACACCCACCACCACATCCACCACCACAACCACCACCCCATCCACCACCACCACCACATCCACCATCACCTCCACATCCACCATCACCTCCACATCCACCGCCACATCCACCACCACATCCACCACATCCACCACCATCACATCCACCACCGCCACATCCACCACCACCACCGCATCCACCACCACCACCACCGCATCCACCACCACCACCACCACTACATCCACCACCACATCCATCACCCCATCCACCACCACCACCGCATCCACCACCACATCCACCGCATCCACCACCACCGCATCCACCACCACATCCACCATCACCACCACATCCACCATCACATCCACCACCACCACCACCACCACATCCACCATCACCTCCACCACCACTACCACCACCACATCCACCATCACCTCCACCACCACTACCACCACCACATCCACCATCACCTCCACATCCACCATGACATTTATTTATTTATTTATTTATTTGGGGCAATTTTTAGAGCGCGCAAATACCCGAGGGTGTCTCGGCGCTGTGTCAACAGAACTCTCCGTAGGAAAGGAAACTAGGCATGGAATAGCCATGTTTTCAGATTTTTTCTGAACTTAAGCAGGGTAGGTGCACACTTAAGGTGGAGAGGGAGAGTATTCCACAGTCTAGCTGTGGCAACGGTGAAACGTTTGTCTCCCCAGTTAGCCCTTCTTGTGCGGGGGACTGTTAGCAGATGGGCAGAAGATGAACGCAATGTTCTTTGCTGTTCAGGTGGACGAAAGGCTTGTTTTAGAAATAGGGGGCCCTGGTTATGAATGGCTTTGTACGCTATGCACAAGGCTTTAAATTTGATGCGGCTCCTCACCGGCAACCAATGCAGCTGTTGGATGTAGGGGGAGACAGATGCAAATTTAGGAATGCGTAGCAGGGTCCTAGCTGCTGCATTCTGTACAGTCTGTAATTTATTAAGGACCTTTTGTTGTGCATTTAGGAGTAAGGCATTACAATAGTCAGTCTTGGAGAAGACTAGCGTGCTGACTAAAGTTTTGCCTGCGGAAGATGGTAGGTACGGAATGAGTTTTTTGATTTTTTTTAAGGTGTGGAAGGCAGATGAGACCACTGAGTTTGCGTGCTGCTGGAAGGACAGTTTGTTGTCGAAGATGACCCCCAAGTTACGTACCTTGATCACTGGTACTGGAGGTTGTCCCAGTTGTTGGGGCCACCATTGAGGAGACCAGGTTGGTTGTAGTCTCCCGAATGTCATCACTTCTGTTTTATCAGAATTTAGCTTGAGGCAGTTTGATGACATCCAGGAGCTTATTGCTTCCATGCCAGATTGGAGGTTTGACGCTACTGTTTGGCCATCATCGAGTACGGACAACACCAGCTGTGTGTCGTCTGCGTATGTAGTGAGAGAGATACCATGGGACTTGATGACCCTCGCCAAGTCAGACACATATATATTGAACAGTGTCGGGCTTAGCGAGGATCCCTGTGGTACCCCGCAAGGCAGGGAGAAGGTCTGGGAAGTGTATTGTCCCAGCTTCACCGTTTGTAGGCGGTTTGACAAGAATGAGGCCAGAAGCTCCTTAGCCTTGTCCCTTACTCCTATGGCCGCGACACGGTCGATCAGAGTGGCATGATCGACCGTGTCGAAGGCTGCGGACAGGTCTAAGAGTATGAGGATTGCAGCTCCTCCATTGTCCATAATGGATCGAATCTCGTCCGCTGCCTTCAGGAGAGCTGTCTCTGTGCCATGTCCCTGACGGAACCCGAACTGGGTGTCATCCAGTAAGTTATTGTTGTGGATGTATGTTGCCAGTTGCTGGTTCATGATCTTTTCAAAGATTTTGGCCGGAAAAGGAAGGCATGCAATAGGCCTGTAGCTGGATGGAAGAGACGGATCTAGACTGGGTTTTTTGAGTAGTGGCTTGATAATGGCTTCCTTCCATACTGAAGGGTAGGTGCCGGATGTGAACATTGCGTTGCAGATCGTGGTGAGTGACGGGGCAACAGCTTCTGGGATAAGGTTGAGAACAGCAGGAGGGCATCCACATCCACATCCACCACCACCGCACCCACCACCACTACATCTACCACCACATCCACTACAACCACCACCCCATCCACCACCACCACATCCGCCGTATTCACCACCGCATCCACCACCACATCCGCCATCACCACCACATCCACCATCACATCCACCACCACCACCACATCCACCACCACATCCACCATCACCTCCACATCCACCATGACATCCACCACATCCACCACCACCACCACCACCACATCCACCACCGCCACATCCACCACCGCCACATCCACCACCACCACATCCACCACCACTTCCACCACCACCGCATCCACCACCACCACATCCACCACCACCGCATCCACCACCACTACATCCACCGCATCCACCACCACATCCACCGCATCCACCACTTCCACCGCATCCACCACTTCCACCGCATCCACCACCACAGCATCCACCACCACCACATCCACCGCCACCACATCCACCACCGCATCCACCACCGCATCCACCACCACATCCACCACCGCATCCACCATCTCATCCACCACCGCATCCACCACCACCACATCCACCATACCCAACACCATCACTTCCACCACCACATCCACAACCACCGCATCCACCACCACCACATCCACCACATCACCACCACATCCACCACATCACCACCACATCCACCACATCACCACCACATCCACCACATCACCACCACATCCACCACATCACCACCACATCCACCACATCACCACCACATCCACCACCTCCACCACCCCCACATCCACCAACACATCCACCCCCACATCCACCACCACATCCACCATCACCACCACCACCACATCCACCACCACCATATCCCCCAGATCCACTCACCCTCAACACCTCACCCTCAACCCCTCACCCAACTCACCCTCACTCACCCTCAACCCCTCACCCTCAACCCCTCACCCTCACTCACCCTCACAACACATATTGTGTTACAATAGGTGTCACATTTGCGAAAGATAAAACTATCTAGAGATGTAGCATAACGACCAGAGCTGCCATATAAGTCACGTAAATACAAAACATGTTGCATTCCAAATGCTATAGGTGTCACTCATCCATTTGCAAAACGAAAAATGTCAAACTCTTCTATTGCGAGACCTATTGCATTTTCAATGCTTGTTTTTCTTCTCCTTGTTCAGAGTGAGAGGATGTATGTGACAATCATGGTGGCTCTGGAGAAGTGCCTGAAGAAGGCATTCTGAATGTAAATGTCCGTAAATGAACTGTGCTGATGATCAAATCAATACATGACATGTGTATACCTTTATCAGTAAAACTGTATGTCATGCAAATGGAATGGCCATTTCAACTGAAGATGTGTTCTCTGTAATAGCAGTGTGCTACCACACCATGCATACTACACTATACCCTACTCCACTCTTCTCCGCACTGCTGTACTCTACTCTTCACCACTCCACACTGCGTCACTGCACACTTCTCTGCACCACTCCATTATATGCCTCTCTTAGCTACACCACTCCACTGCACTCTATGCCAATGATCTCTACACCCACAGTACTCTACTATGCACCACTGCACTCTTCGCCACTGCACTCTTTGCCCCTGGAGGACGCGGAATGCCTTGGTTTTCACTGCTCCTTATCAGCACATCAATCATTGGTGGGTATCCTTATTTACAGGCCCTGCAGGATCATTTTTTAAATCTATTAATGCGGCGATTACACCCCAGGTCCTTAGATACAGTTATTTTCTTGTGTTAGGTGATCTCAACATCCATATGGATAAACCTACGGAGTCCGAGGCCATTTCCCCGAGTCCCTCTCAGTTTTTACCCTTTCTCCCTGTGTCTCTCATCCTATGCATAGAGTGGGACACACCCTCTACCAGATCTTCTCAAACGTAGAGCTGGAGGTGGATCTGCCTCTACCTCTGGTATGGTCCGACCATTGCCGTATCAGTTTTAGGGGTTCTAGTTCAAGGAGGATGCAGGTGTCAGAATCCTGCTAACAAAGTGGAAAGCACGTTTAGAGCTTTTGACAGTCTTACCGGCAGACTGAGGGGAGGCGCTGGAATCCCCTATCCCTCTTCTCTCAGGGAACCCAGAGAGGGATGCACTCCAACGAGATGCTTTGGTGCGCAGAGCGCTCATGAGTTTGTTCCGATGACTATAGGACTGATGGAGCAAGGTGGAGAAACAACATTTTGTACACCCCTTGCGAAGTCACACTTCGATAACATGTAATCTGAATTAATAGAGTGGTGCATGAGAATAACCAACCTAGAATAAAAACTTGGACATATACACACGTGGGAAACTAATCTCTGCTTATGTTGTAATTATAATTAATTAACTATGTAATTTTGTCGTGTCCTGTACTAATATGCTGCATTGATATAATGGAATGAAGCATAAATGTGCTTTTGTTTATGTATGTGTGGCTAGAAATGGGACCTAAAGTGAGTATATTATGCATAAGTGTCGCTTACCTGCTAGGTAACTACTAATAGGGAAAACCTTAGTAAGGGGGGGAGGTAGACAGAAAGGCTATTTTTGAAAATTTTACGTTTATTTGTGTTTGTTTCTATGATAGTTCCCATTCTGACTCGAGAGGCCTGTGACAAAATGGAGTCACTAGTTTACTGTGACAGCCAAAGACAGAACGCATGCGCAGCCGAAGAGATGAGAATGAACGCGAGCTGCTTGGGCCAGTGCCGAAGGCGATTCAAGGCCACCGTGGCCTGGAAGTCAAGATGGTTGCCAAATGATAAGAGCAATGGTTCTGAACGTGAGAATATTGCTTGAAGTTGCGAGTTAAGGAAACTCAACTAGGCCGGACTTGGAGAAACAATGGGGGCATTAAAAAAAACCCTGACAGGAAGAAATTGTATAATGTGGAGATGAGGTTATGCTCATCCACCCCTGAACCTGAACTGACCAATGAGGACTCGACTTTTCTTTAAAAGTTACTCTTTTAGATAGATAGAGCTAGTGAAAAAGGTATAAAAAGTGCTGATTTTACAGAGTAAAAAACGTCTTCTTAATTTCCTCCCGAGATGCTGCCGGATTACTGATGTTCCTGTAATGTAAGAACCCTCTTTCTTGACTTATGATTTTCTTTGCAGGAATGGCATATTAGTGAGGGATTTTAGTTAGGGAGTTAGGAGAATGGACTTTGAGAACTATCTGACTTTTGCTAATACTTGCGTTCTGAACCTAAAATTGCTATCGTTATTTTCTGAAATTTTCTAAAATAAATTAAATTAACTGTTTGAACTAAAAACTTTCGTTTTAAATGCCATTAAAAGATTAAAATGAATAAATAAAGAAAATAAACTTTTAGACATGTTGAATTGCTCTAATAAAATTAGATAAATGGGAAATTAAAGCTGGTCTCGAGTTTTCCTACGCCTAATTTTCTTACTAGCAGACTCATCGACCCTTATGGCGATATGTCTAAATGTATATTTTCTGATGATAAAACCATGGTAAACTTTCAAAAACTGCAGATGTGTATAATATAAACGTTTAGTTAATTTAGACATTTCGCTATGATACAGCAGCTCTCCATTGAGATTCACTATCCCAAAAGTGAGATAGAAATTGTGTGCACGAAACTCACGGTGATATGGGCCCCACTGGTGAGTGGATGTATGTTCTGGTGTTTCAGGGATAAGTGATATGGTTTCAGAAATTATTTTTGGAGTAGCGCTGCATCAGTACTACCAAGAAAGTCAGACCTTTGGCTCCCTGGTTTAACGATCTTCTGAGAATGAGCAAACGCACCTGTGAACGCTTAGAAAGGAAATGTCGAAATAATTATAATCTTGATGACAAATGCGGGTATAAGCTGGCCATGAAGTCCCACTATACCAAAGTTCACAATGTTAAAAAATAGCTATCTGATAGATAAAATTAAGTTTTCTAACAATAAAGACAAGAGGAGATCTTTAAAATTGTAGAAACCTTCTCTGCCCCATTGTCCATTGCCAGGGACATCCCTCATTCTACTGAATGGACGAACCATTTAGCAATGTTTTTTCATGAAACAATTGTGACTATTCAGGGTTCCTTCTCAAGGGGGTCCCCAGATAAGAATGCAGACTGATTAGCCTCCACTGAGGAGCTTCCCTCAGGTGAAATCTCTGCTCTCCTGCAGTTTCCTCGGCTGCAACCTAAAGTATCTCTAGATATCATCAAGTGTCTTAAGTCGGGCTCCCCTGTCGACCCGTGTCCAGCAAAACTGCTGGCTTTGGTAGCTATGATCATTAATCCTGTGGTAAATAAGGTACTTAATACCTCTTTAGCTGCCGACCGTATGCCTTCTATTTGGAAACATGGTAAAATTCTTCTGTTTCTTAACAAGCCCTCTGCTGACTGCAAAGTGTAAGCGAACTACAGGCCCATTTCGCTACTGCCGTCTTTCTCTAATGTTCTGGAGAAATATGTGAATTCAGTTATCTCAGACTACGCTGAAAATAATAACCTTTTGCACATTAGCCAGCCCGGCTTCAGAGCACTGAAACCGCTCCATTGGAGGTCTCGGAACATGTTAAGTAGAAGCTTGATCAAGAGGGTAAAGCCATTCTAATTCTATTAGACGAGTGAGCGGCCTTTGATACTGTTCCTCGTAACAGGCTCCTGGATAGGGTGTGTGAACTTGAAATAGGCGGCTCTGCATTAGGATGGCTTCCTAGAGGACAGAAGTCAGGAATTTTGGACTCCTCCCTTTGTGGCTTCCATCCCCAGTCTAAAAGTGGGGGTTCCGCTGGGCTCTATATTGAGCCCCACTCTTTTCAACTTATATATGTCCCCCTTGGCACCACCGGCTGAAGAGTGTGGGGCAAAAATAATTTTATATGCCAACGATACACAGCTACTTTTCACTTGCGATAGGGGAGCGGACTTTGAGGGTGAGAAGATCAAAACTTGCCTCTTTAAGGTGTTTGAGTAGCTGAGGAGGAATCAATTGAAATGTAATCCGGAGAAGTATGAAATTGTCTTTTTTGGCTCCCCGCCGTCTGAAGAGTGGAGAGGCCGGTGGCCTGAGGACATGTCACCTCCTCTCTCTGCGCAAAATACTGTAAAGAATCTGGGCATTATGATGGATGGTACTCTCCCGATGAGATCCCAAGTCCAGTCGGTGGTAGGCACCTGCTTCGGCTTTCTGCGTATGCTGAGGAAATTTCTTCCCCTTTACCACTAGATTGCTGGAAGACTATGATCCAGGCACTGGTCACTTCTAGACTAGATTATGCCAATCTCCTGTACCTAAGCCTTCCGGAGTGTCTTCTCAATCTTTTACAGGTGGCTCAAAATGCAGCTGCTCGAATGGTACTTATGTTTAAGCCCAGGACTCATATATCCCCACACCTCAAGGCACTACACTGGCTGCCAATAAAAAAGAGGATTAGGTTTCAGGCTCTGGTGCTATTTTTCAAGGCCCTGCATGGTAGTGGCGCGGGGTATCTCGGAAGTAGAGTAACCCAATGTATGCCTTCGAGAACCTGGCTTCCATCCCTACAATACGCCGTGCCCGGTCTGGAGGCAGTTTCTTCAGATCCCGGGAGCCCAAGCTTGGAACCTTCTTCCGACATCTCTCAGAACTGCGACTAACTAAGCAGTTTTCAAGAAATTGCTTAAAACCAGGAGAAGAGTTGGCCTAATGGCTAGGGCGGTTGACCTCGAATCTGGGGAACTGGGTTTGAGTCTCAGCAATGACGCTGAACATCCTGTGATTCTGGGCAAATCAATCACTTAATCTCCCCGTGCCCAACAAAAATGATTGTGTGTCCTCATGTAACGCAACTGGTGCTATGTAATGCGCTCTGATACCGGATACCGGGTCAAGTTCGCGCTATATAAAACTCTGTAAAAAAAACAACAACAAAAAACGGACCCTGCCGTTTATAAATGCTGCTTAAAACCTGCCATTCCGTATCCAGGGGTGTCTGCAGGGTAGAAGGAGACCATTAGCACCGGGACACTCTTGATGAGTAGCTGTGCACTCTATAAATGCACTGATTCCTTCATTCACTCTTATGCCACTGCAATTAAAGCAAAAGCAAAGGTGCACCACATAACAAAGAAAAATATTCAATCCATGTCCAAAAGTATATTCTTTAAAAGTTCTTCTTTTATTTATACAGGGTTAAAACAACGATCTTGATGGATTAAACAGCTGACACGCTTCGTCCATACACATGGACTTCTTCAGGGCATGAATGGTCGATATGCAATTAGAAGTGGTAATCAAGCCAACGGGTTATACGAAAAGGAAGGTGTGGTAGAGTCCTTTTTCGGAATTTATTAGAATAAAAAAGAAAAAACAGTTCACCTATATTTAGGCGAAAACAGGGTTGTAGGTCAGTTAAATTGGAACTTCATAGCCACGAGAGGTAATATAACCCTCTAAAAAATGCTGTTGAATCAAGCTTGTTAGGAGCCCTAGGTACAGGTAAAAAGTACACGCTAGGGATCAAGTCGTGATGAGTCTGGGTCCTCCCAATTTAACGGAGGCCCAGGAAAGTGGCTTTTGCCAATGCCGGTCTCAGTAAATAGGGTAGTGTGAAAGAGAGCATCTCATGTCAGAACCGATGGGAGATGCTATCTTTCACACTACTCAGTGAATTTAGCAAATGAAAATCTAGTTTAATCATGTTTTAACTTGATGTTAATTATTGTATGAATGTAACACTTTTGTATGTGCGTTGTACATTGCTTTTATGATTCTAGCGATCAAATAAAGCATAATTGGAATAAGAATAATAAATCCAGGATTTATAAAGTACACAAAATCACCTGTGATTGTCTCAAGGCGCTGAATTGTAAGCAAGGGGAGTTTAAGGGATTTGCCCAGAATCACAGGATGTTGATGCTGATGCCAAGACTCAAGCCTGGTTTCACCAGCTTTCAAGTCGGCAGCTCAGGCAGTTACAGCACACCCTCTCCTTTGACACAGTACTCCACGCCACTCCACTCTAAGACAATCTACTCCGCTCTTTGCGACTCTACTCTACCGTATTGTACTCTGCTCTACACCACTACACTACACTCTATGCCACACCACTCTGCAACATACACTCAACTCTGACAATGTATCCACTCTACTCAATGCCCTTCCACTCTACAACACTCTGCTCCCTCCATGCCACTCCATATTACTGAACTCTACTCCACTCAACTCTACTGCTCGCCACTTCATGCCACTCCTTAACACTCCACTCTGCTCCACTTTATGACACCCCACACACACCACTCTCCTTTACCCCACTAACTTTTAGCCATACTGAACAGCAGCCATTCTGGTGTACAAAATGGCTAAAACAAATTGGAAAAGCCGATAGCTCTTGCCTAGGCGAGACCCATTGGCTTTGCCAATGCTTGTTTCGGTTATAAGTCGTAACATTACAGCTGCCTGCAGTGTTAGTGCTTGGTTAGGTTGTGAGTTAATGTTGTCTCCTTCACAAACAATACTAATAAAAAAATGCTTGGCACAACTGAAAGGCTTTTTAGTTGAAAACAGCTCGTGAAACAGCCACATTAGTGATTTTTTTTATTTTTAAAAACGTTAGTACAGGCATATGCCGGCCATATTTAGGTGGGGGAATATTTTTTTATGTTTTATTTATTGTTTCAAAAGCTTGCATTTTAAAAATAATAACCCATCGCACTACTTTGCCAAGGCCATACCTTTTGGCTTTGCTAATGCTTGCTTTTCTTTGCGTTCTCGTACCTGTAGTCCCGTTTATTCTATTGTATATTTAAGAGTAAAAATGCCTGTGGGTTGTGTAGTGGCGCTGTCTAGTTTATGCACGTCACGTACAGACGTGACGTGCGGCCGCCATGTTAGGGCTGCGCGCGCAGCGCGCATTCAGAAGCGCGAAAAGCCGACACAGAGCAGATGCAGCTCGGCGCTCTTTAGGGCACAATTAATTAATAAAGACGAGTTAAAACCACGAACACTGCAGCGTCCTCATTGGGGGAACCTCTACATTACAATGGCGACGAGGATGGGATACTAGACCCCCTGCCCCCCGCAGAGAACCAGACCACCGAGGAAACCATCTGCTACCGGTGGCTAGAGGGCACGCAGTGAGGAACAGGACCACGAGAAACCTGGTGCCAGGAGGAGCAAGAGGTCGGGAAGTGACCAGCAGCTCCACACAGGTACCACACCCTAAAGAGCGCGGCAGAGCTCAGCACAGCCCAGGGGAGGTGATTACCAGCCCGAAGGGGTAGCCCACACCCCAGTGACATCAAGCAAGCAGCCTGAGCACGCGACGACCCACCGGACAGGGAGGACCGCGCTGGATCCCCCAGGCAAGATTGAGGGGGCGGACGAAGGCAGTCCCCAAGCGCAAACAGGCAAGGAAGAGTAGGACAACACGCCAGGAAGTCCCAGAGGCCAAGCGAGCGTGCACTCCGCGATCAAGAGCGAGAAAATGAGTGCGCAGGCGGGGTACGCGATGGCGCCAGTGCAGTTCCTGCCCAGACCAGGAGAACCGCTTATGAAGTGGGAAGACTGGAGGGAATACATTGATAATTTCATAGGAGTCTTGGAGGATGAGAATGAAGAACAATTCAATCTCAAGAGGAAGAAACGAATACTATTGCTCAACCTGGGCCCAGAAGGCCTGAGAATTTACAAAAGCCTAGTCCCAAAACAAAGAGGAAGCACCGACGTGGATGTGTATGCCCACGCCATCGAAGACCTGAACGAGCACTACAGACCTGCGGTGTGTGTCTCAGTGGACAGGTTCAATTTCCAGCAAAGGAAACAACGGCCGGGAGAGACAGTAGAGGAATATGTTGCGGCCTTGAAGAGACTAGCGTCCACGTGCAAATATGATAATTGGGAAGAGGAGTTCATCAAAGACCAGGTGGTGATGCATACCACGAGCACAGCGGTGCAAGACAAGTTGTGGGCCAGCGGAGACACCACCCTAAAGGAGGTGATGGTAATCGTCAAAAGGGCAGAGCTGGCGCGCAGGTGCGCGGAAGCAACGAGGAAAGAGACAACCACCAACACCATGGTGAACAGAATAGACGAGGAGGAGCCCCGCAGGGACTACAAGAACAAGGGTTCGGCGGCAAAGGGACCTAACAAATGGCAAGGCAACCCAGGCCTCCAGGGAAACATGCAGGAAGTAGCAAGAAACCATGCTATCGGTGCGGGAGTTGGTCGCACGAGGCGCATGACAGGAAGTGCCCCGCATTCCGCGCCAAATGTTTGTACTGCGGCATAGTGGGCCACTATGAGAAAGTGTGTCGGAGGAAGTCCTCGAAGAGCATGGTAAAGTATGTCGGACAGGACAGCGAAGAACAAGAAGAGGGCGCAGAGGAAGACGTGGTCACAGTCATTTACATAGAAGATCAAGTACGGAGCGTAGATGGCCAGGTGTTGAACGTCGACGGCAAGAGAACAATGAAACCGGTCCTGGAGATGCTGATTGGCGGAATACCGATAAAGGTTGTGGCTGACACCGGCTCGCCCTACACCATCATCCAAAGAGCGGTGTGGGAGGAGAGCTTTGCACCACACCTAGGCCCAGAACTGGAGAGGTTGGACATCCGCCCAGTAACGTACAACGGGGACCGCATTCCCATGGCAGGATTCAGACCATTAAATTTTGAGTTCAGAGGCCGATCAGCGTTCTGCAAACTGTACATCTCTGAGAGGGGACCCTCGGTCCTAGGATGGCTCGACCAAGGCGACCTGGGCATCAAGCTGGACCCAGGAGGCAAGGAACAGATACTACTCACGGAACTGGGAACCTGGCCTGACCTAGACAAATGGAAAGTAGAGTACCCCAAGGTATTCGGAGGCACAGTTGGAAGGATGGAGAAATTGGCGCACAAGATTATCTTGAAGGACGATGCTGTACCGGTCGCCCACAAAGTGAGAAATGTACCTTTGGCGGTGAGGGATGCAGTGCAAGAAGAACTACTGGATCTGGAAAGGAAAGGGATCATCGAACCCATCACGTGCGCGGAGTGGCTCGCGCCCCTGGTGGTTGTGAAGAAACCAAGCGGGAAAATCAGGCTGTGCGTCGACCTACGCGAGTTGAACAAGAGCATAGTGGTGGAAAAGTTCCCCTTGCCCCGGATCGAGGAAATGCTGGCCAGGACCAGGGGAGTCAAATGGTACTCCACCATAGACTTGACCTCTGCCTACCACCAGATCGCCCTGCATCCGGAAAGCCGAAAACTCACATCCTTCATCACTCCATTCGGGTGCTACCAGTTCCGCCGCATGCCGTTCGGGCTAGCCTCGGCGGCTGCGGTGTTCCAAAAGTTGATGCACCAGCTGTTTAAAGACACCGATGGAGTCCAATATTTCCAGGACGACATCTTGGTAATGGGACGAGACAGACTGGACCACGACAGCAAACTGGGAAGGGTGCTAAAGATCCTCGAGAGTAAGGGCCTCACAGCTGAATGGACCAAGTGCCGGATAGGAATGGAGTCCGTGACTTACCTGGGACATGAGATAGGGGTGCGAGGGGTTACCCCGAAAGCAGACAATGTGAGAGCCATCTGCGAGACGTCACCGCCTTTCACCAAAGAAGAAGTCCGATCGTTCCTCGGAATGGCGGAATATTATAGTAAGTTCGTGCAGCACTTCGCATCCAAAACCCATCACATGAGGCAGCTGACACGAGACAACACGGAATTCTGCTGGTCGGAGGGAGCGCAAGGTGAATTTGATGTCATCAAGAGAGAGGTGGCTGGAGCAATTCCACTCCAAGGATACGACCCCCAAGGAACCACGGTACTAACCACGGACACCAGCGACAAGGGGCTGGGCGCCGTCCTGATGCAAGATCGAGGCCAAGGGAGACTGGAAACGATCAGTTTTGCATCCCGCACGCTCAGTGAGACTGAGAAGAAGTACAGTGTAATTGAAAAGGAGATGCTGGCGGTCGTGTGGGCCATGACCAGGTTCAGACAGTTCTTGTGGGGCACACGGTTCTTGGTAAAGACAGATCACAAACCCTTGCTGAAGGTGCTAACGTCCAGCGGACATGCAAGTGCCACGCCGCGGATCTCAAAGATGACCCTCAAACTGCTAGAATTTAGGTACGACGTAGAACACATCCCTGGCAGTAGGAACAGGGTGGCAGACTACCTGAGTAGAGCGGCAGCCATGGATCAGAGTGGAGAAGACCAAGCAGGAGCGGAAGAAATGGTGGCACTCATGGAAGATCAAGAGAAAACCATTGAGAACCAGGAATGGAGGCAGGCTTACGGAAAAGATCCGGTCCTGGAGGAAGTAAAATCATACATCACAGGGGGGTGGCCCGATAAGAGACTAACCCGTGGAGGCCTTAACCCATACTTCGAAGTCAGAGAAGAGCTGTCGATGGACGACAAAGGAGTGTTTGTATACAGAGGGCAGAAAGTCATCCCCCCAGCAGAAATCATCCCCAAACTTTTGGACATGCTCCACGAGGGACATGAGGAAAATGAAATTTTGCCTGACCAATATGTCCCCTGCGTGTACCCTATGTCTCATGTATGTGCATGTCATGCATGCATTCTCCCGTGGTGGCCTGAATCACAAGGCCTCTGCATTTACGTCCTGCATTAGGATGCCAGTCATCAAGTCTCCCATGTAAGAAATATTAAGTTAGCATTTATGGCCCATGTATTTGCATTGTGCACTTTTAAATAAATCACGATGAACCCATTTTGTGGCTCAGCCTGAGCCCGTCTCTGAATTAAGGGTTTTTCATGGCTCAGACACTCTGAAAGCTACAGTTACGTATCCCTGACCTCGCATACTTCTGGCTCAGCCGAAAAAGGCCCAGCACGGGGTGCCAAGACAGTGTTTTGCAAAACAGTTATCTGCTTGCTCTACAGAATCACATTCCTGCCTGGTGAAGAAGGTAAACAGAACCCGACTGCAGAGATAGGGCCTAGCCTTTCTGTCTCCGTTTAAGTAAATGACAGAGCTTGCATCCGTAGAAAGCCCACGGCCCCCATGCAATGAACGAAGAAATATATGCCCTTTCTGTCTTTTAGTGATGAGCAACCTTTGCTTCAGATAATACATCCCCGACTCAAGATATCAGATAGTACCAGACGTGCTGGTCGCCCTGACACTGAAGGTTTCTCTACTAGACTTAAAGTCAGCTCCCCCCAGTTACACGTCAGTTGCACCTCATGACCAAGTTACGCAAACCAGTAGGGCAAAGTTCCAGCTTGCCATGCAACCCCCTCCATGTATCCGCCCACCTATGACTCACCTATGACTCCTCCTCAAGTGAACACCCTCATGCACGCCCACATGCTCTTATCTTCTTTTCTCTCTTGCTCTGCCTCGAGCGCTCCTCCCTATGTACAAGATTGTACTATAAATATGTACTCTGTAAATAAATGTTTAGAAGACCCTTCCTGAACCTTAGTGGTGATGGAACAGATTCTCCCTTAACTCGAGTTATTGGAATAAAGCCCTTTTGAAACGGACACCACGGACTCTGCCTCTCATTTAATGCATGATGCATGTTTATGCCTAGAAATTATGATAGGGTAATATTTTATTTACCACATTAATCTGGCGCCCGAACAGGACTATCCCTTTCCCCACGCGCCGGCGACGTAGGTCCAGCCTTTGCCCCCTTCTACAGCCGTGACGGACTTCGAAGTGTACACGCAGCGGGACTTCCTGCTTACTCCCTCAGGCCCACGGAGGAGACGGACTGCGACCAGGCGTCCACACGAGGCGGTGAGGATTGCGGATCATCCCAACCAGAGCCCAACCCGTGAGAGAGCAAGGTCCGAGGTTTCCGAAGGCCCACCTGTTCCAAGGCGCATGCGTAGTATCAAGTTTCCGAGGCCTTCAAGTTCTGCTTCCCGGTGAGTACCACTATGGGGAATGCATAAAGTTCAAGACTGGTTCACGTTATACGTGAGCACGGTAAAGACGGGTCCACGGTAAAACGTGGGCACGGTAAAGACGGGTCCACGGTAAAACGTGGGCACGGTAAAGACGGGTCCACGGTAAAACGTGGGCACGGTAAAGACGGGTCCACGGTAAAACGTGGGCACGGTAAAGACGTGTCTCATTTTTGGGACCGGTATGGTTGTACTGTATTCCAGTGCATAAAGTTAACTGTTTTCAAGTATGTGTTTTATTCCATGTATCAGGTTAGACTGTATCTGTTTTAGTGTTTTAATGTTGTAGTGTGAATGATTGTTGATTGTTTCAGTCTATTCTGTGTGCATTGTATTTCCATTGTGTTGGTTTCAACATGCCACTGTTTTCGAAATTACGTCAGATAGGGACCAGGAAAGGTATACTAGAAGAGACAGTTAACATCCCGCCTAGAGACACACCTGGTCATTTTATGTATAATAAGCACGGGCTAGACGCCATTTTGTTTTTAGACTTATGGGTAGATTACACGAAAGATCTGGAGGAGAAATATAGATGGCCTGTGTCGGGGACATGGGATTCTGAATGCATTATGAGAGTAGAGGAAGCGCTATGGAAAAAGAAGTCAAGACCCTCTCAGAAAGATGCCATTGAGTTATGGCGCAAAGAGTCACATAGGAGAACAGAGAAAGAATTGAACAAGGCAGAGAGAACTAAACAGAAAAAGAACTGCAAGAGGAGGGGGAGCGGGTCAAAACAGAACAGGCTGATAGAGAAAGAAATGCCGTCGTTACTGGTATTTATCCCGTCCTCTCAGAAGAACTAGCTAGAGTGACCACCTCAGAAACACCCAGTAGGTCGCGAACGCCACCACCTGTACCCTTTAGAGTATGTAGAAAGAAGCCGACAGCATCAGGGGCTTTTATTTCCTCTAGAAGAGCCCGCACCGGACTACGTAAACGCAGATTTCCCTCCTGTAAACTTTCCCTCCGCCCCCATCGGCTATATAAGTTTACTGTGGAGTTCCTTGTAAATAGCTCCTTGTAAATATGGTTTATGAAGAGCATGTCATTATTATAACTTGTTGAGTTTCTTGTGAATATGGCTTGTGAATAGCGCCATGTGGTTATGGTTTGTGCAGAGCATGTTATCATTACGTTAGGCAGGAGAGAGCTGGATCTCTTTCAAGTGCTTGGAGAAAACGTTTTGAAGATGTGCGTACGTGTTATGTGATAACGTGGAGAGATGAGTTCATGACTTTCCCATGTACTGCAGTCATTGGGGAAAGATTGTGCTTCAGCTGCCAAAGAGTTAATATCTTGTATTGAGAAGGCAGTATTTGTTTTAACATGCTGTTTAACATGCATGGTTATGTGAGCTGACACTAAAAGTCAGTGAGTGTTCAGATGAATGATGGTTTGATTTAACTTTTTCATTGGTTGCTGGGTCTGCCTATGTGCTTTGTCAGTTTGCTGACTGAATGGTAACATCTTGCATGGAGAGTAAAGAAGTGTTAATTTAACATTCTATTTTCAATGAGTCCGCGTATTTGTGTGGGTTTGCCTTGGAACACTTGATTTAATGTGTTTGACTCAGAGGTCGGTAAGTTGTAAATAAACCAGTCGGATTGAGATAAGGGTTTGCACGGAGGGTGCTTTAATGTTTTCACGGTTGAGAAGAAAATATAAAACAGACCCATCATAGAATGTGCTTTTAATTAGTGTAATGCAACCGTGTGTTTTTTTTAAAATAAAAATTTGTTCTACAAAATATACATTATTATTTTTCCCAATGCAAGCTGCCCTTTAGAATAGCGTGTGACAGTTAATTCACTCAATTAGAAAACATGGGTTTTTGAAAAATGATGAATCTGGCCCTTTTAATAGGTAGAATAGAAGAGCTTGCACACTTAATTATGAAAATCTTGGTTCTGCAATGCAAAATTATGGTGTTTCATGTGTTATTTTCAAAAAGTAAAATGTGATGTGTTTCCATGTCATGTTGTTCTGTTTCTTTTTTTCCTTTGCAGCTAGTAACAATATTTTATGATGTAATTATTTTAAATGCTAGCATGTGTCTAGGTTACGAAATAAAATATGTCCTTATTAATTACTGATTTTAGGATGCTTTTTATCACATTTTAAATTTGCTTCAGTTAAGTTAGAGAATGTTGGTTAGCTCTCTGGTCTGGGTACAGATGTGTTTTGAATTACAGAGAATGTGTTTTTCGACCTTGAGGTGGCCTGGCTCCCAGGGAAAGATATTTTGTGAAGGGAGGGCTTTTCCCTCTTGGAGCACCGAGCAGTGCCTGTCTTGTTATTATTGGCCATACTCCAATTCTTTTCCGCGGACAATTGTTGATATAAACTGACTCAGGCTTCCTTCGCATGCAGATAAAGAATGCTTGCAATTTGACCAAGCTCTCTCTTCAGTAACTTGGCAGCTGTTCTTAGCTCTCCGGTCCTCATAGTCTCAGAGTTTTGAAAGGGTGGAGGAACGGCCCTGTGGGTGACATCATGATGAAGGGGAAGGCAGTGTAGAGAAAAAAAAAAACTTGATGAGCCGCGGAGAAATGTTTATATAAGGAGGGGGTCAAGTTGCTCTTCCTTACAGTCAGCACTGAAAGCTTCATTGACTTCAGATAAGGCATGCTTGCAAATGAATAGTTTTTCCCTCGTAGTGTAAACAGAATAATTGGCAGGAGTTTCGCTCTTGCAATGAGTCCTAGCATTTACAGTCAGGCATTAACAAGACAGCTGGACAGTATTAGCATGCCTCCCAACACTGCTCTACTCCAGTACGTAGATGACATCCTAATTACAGCACGATCAGAACCAGACTGCGAAAATGCATCACTGACAGTTTTACACTTTCTGGCAGACAAGGGGCACAAAGTGTCCCCTTCAAAGTTACAATTCTGTGAACAGCAAGTGGTGTACACTTGCTGTCCAAGGAGGGTAGACAGCTAACACCAGAACGTATACAGCTCATTTCTAACCTTTCACAGCCCAAGACACAGAAGGAAGTACGTGCCTTCATTGGCCTCACTTCGTACTGTAGGCAATGGATTCCCCAGTATGCCTATCTAGCCAAACCACTCATACAGTTAACTACACAGGAGGCAGCCACTTCGACTGTCCTCCCTTGGACACAAGAACATACCTTGGCATTTGAGGAATTAAAAAGAGCATTATGTCAAGCGCCAGTTTTAGCGACTCCATGTTACATGAAACCTTTTATGCTTTTCGTAACTGAACGGGATGGAACAGCGTTATCTGTCCTCACACAAGATCAAGCAGGAAAACACAAGCCTTGCGCTTATTTTTCTAGTACACTAGACCCAGTGGCCCAGGCTCTGCCTGCGTGCCTGAAATCGGTTGCAGCAACAGCCCTAGCCATAAGACAAAGTGACTCGATAGTGCTGGGGCACCCTCTGACAGTACAGGTACCACATTCAGTAGAAGTTCTCTTAAACAGGACACAGACACAACATTTGACTGTAGCGAGACTGACAGGATATGAACTGACATTGTTTCAACCACACATAGAGATCAGACGATGTAACATTCTAAACCCTGCTACACTTTTGCCCTCAAGTACAGTAAATGCACCACCACATGACTGTGTGGAAGTAATCAATATAGTGACGAAACCAAGACAAGACCTGACAGACCTTGCACTTCTAGACCCTGACCTAACACTCTATGTAGATGGATCATGCATGAGAACGAGTGCAGGAGAGTTAGTAGCAGCATATGCCGTGACCACTGCTACTGAAGTCATAGAGACACAAAGAATAGACACACTGTCAGCACAAGCAGCAGAGCTCATCGCTCTGACACAAGCCTGCATAAGAGCTAAGCACTTAAGAGTGAACATTTATACCGATTCACAATATGCCTTTGGCGTAGTTCATGATTTCGGAGTACTATGGAGGGAGAGAGGTTTCTTGACCTCTCATGGAGCCAAGATTCAGCATGGCCCGCTTATTCAAGCCCTGTTGGAAGCAATACATTTACCTATAGCCATAGCTATCCTGAAATGCAAAGCACACACCAAAGTTACAGACATCATTTCCCAGGGTAATGACCTGGCAGACCGAACTGCTAAACTTACAGCCCAGACACCAACAGACACGACAAGGACAGAGGTACCATTACTGACAAAAAGCATGACAGTCAGGGATCCTTCTCAAGATGTACTCGACATACAGATACATGCCACTACAGATGAAATAAAGAAATGGACTGAACAAGGAGGGGTCCAGACTGACCAAGGTTGGATGACTAAGGGAAAAGGCACATGGTTTCTTCCAGATTCCATGGTACAAGTAATTATAAACACAACACATAGTCCAGCACACTTGGGAGAAAAGGCAATGATAGACAGCTTACAGAATATCTGATTTAACAAGCACCTGCGTGCAGCAGCGAAACAGAAAGTACGAACATGTATGATCTGTTGCCAATTCAATCCAGGTAAAGGCATTCCGGTGGAACAAGGCGGATTTCATCCTCCTGACCACCCTTTTGAGGTCCTCCAGATGGATTATATCCAAATGAACAGATGTAGAGGTTACAAGTATGTCTTGGTAGTTGTGTGTGCACTAACTAGATGGACAGAAGCGTATCCAGTTCCAGATTATACTGATGTGACAACCGCCAGGCTTGCCCCGTGTCATCTACTCAGACAATGGCCAGCCATTTACCTCTGAAGTAATGAAACAAGTATCTCTTCTGTTAGGATATAATTGGAAGTTCCATTGTGTACGACACCCTGAAGCAGCAGGCCTTGTAGAAAGACATAATCAGACACTCAAGACGAAACTAGCAAAGATCTGTGCAGAAAAAGGCGTAGATTGGATGGTAGCCTTGCCGGTTGCCCTCTTTTACATGCGTATGGTGGCCCATTCCAGAACAGGCCTATCTCCGTATGAAGTAGTCTTCGGTAGACCGCCAAATATGTGGGGTACGCCTATGCCTAAGAAAATAACTGATATTGACAGTAACATGCTGACAGATTACCTGGCTTCCTTGATGTCTGCACTACTCTCTTGTCGTTCACAGGTTGCTGCCGCCTTCCCTGACAACACCCAGGTCAAGGAACACGCCATATTCCCTGGAGATTTCGTGTTTGTGAGGAACTTTGATCGTTCAAGCCCCCTTGAGCCACGTTGGAAGACGCCGAAGTTGGTGTTACTGACCACGAGG
Organism: Lissotriton helveticus; assembly: GCF_964261635.1. Classification (NCBI taxonomy): domain Eukaryota; kingdom Metazoa; phylum Chordata; class Amphibia; order Caudata; family Salamandridae; genus Lissotriton; species Lissotriton helveticus. The sequence continues at coordinate 74,308,066 of NC_136063.1, forward strand.
ACCGCGATTAAAGTGGAAGGACGCAAGGGATGGCTTCACGCTCAACACTGCAAAAGATACTTTGGACAATCTGGAACTTTTAAAAAGAATAAAGACATTAAAGACTTTGCGCCGCTTGCGCCGCCTTTGCTAGAAAAGACTCCACAGCAAGAGTATAGGTCTAAGTTACGATCTAGTAAGTCAGACGAAGTTTAATTGTCCAAGTCCACTCGGTGGTGAATCGGTTAGACTAGATTTCTGACATGTATAAGATCACATACGAGAATAGTAAGAAAAGCAAGATGAGAGAAAAATACTGCAAGATATTACATAGTAGATGTATAGTTTCTTTGATTATTCTTTTTTTTCTGTGCATCGTTATAATCTGTGTTAGTTTAATGCTACATGCTTTCTTTCCTCCTATTGCCTCACATATGCACTCTTCCCTTAACAATACCATAGAGCATACATTCAGTGAACTGCCACCCCATGAACTGTCATATCGTCTTGCTCTGCGTAACAATACTTTCATTCGAATGTTACACCATTCTCATCAGACCAGCAATGCGACTGATTGCTGGGTATGTGGCCAACTCCCACCTTATCAAAAGACGAAGGGAATTCTGCCCTTCTTTCCTTTACCGTTCTCCCACAATGGTTCGTGCGGAGCATGGTTTGCCTTAATGACCTCTCTAGATAAAAAGACCATAGTTTATCAAGATGGCTGGATATATGGAAACCTGAATAAAGTAATGAATGAAGCATGTTTTCCAGATAAAGACGGATTTCCCCAAAGGAAAGGAACAGAGTTAGAAAATGAAGAGTACGAGCAAGGAAATACATCTGTTAGTTTTGTAATGCTGAACGCTCAGCCCATGCAAAATATAGGTCCACCGTTTATTTCAGTCCTACCAGCAAAAGGAGATTTATGTGTTAGAAAGAAAGGTTCAGTACATATGGGACACAGTGAGTGTAAAGCCGTAGTAGAGTTTAATGATAAAGGACAGTCTTCTTTCAGAGCATCACACCATACCTATTTCATTTGCGGTCAGACAGCCTATGTACATCTGCCTTCAGACTGGGGTGGGACATGTTATATAGCGTTCCTGCTGCCACCCGTCTTTCTGGCCCCATCCCATTACCATCGAGATTCACGACTAGAGCATGTTAGACAAAGGAGAGAGACCGATGTCTCAGAGATCGATCAGACTGAAACAGCTTGGGAGCAATATACAGATTTCAACAAAGGATTCTTTTTCTTCATAGGTCCTGTCCAAAACAGTAAACTGATACGCAGGTTAACAAGAACTCTGGAAGCAGTAGTGAATGTGACTGCATCTGCCCTGGCGAATTTGACCCAGGAGCAGTCTGCCATGGGACTTGTTGTTCTTCAGAACAAAGGATTAAAGATGAACAAATGATGCTGTATGATCAACTATACGGTCTCATGAATATAGATGTGTCCTGAGGGTAAAAGTAGGGGACAAGGAGGGAATGAGGAAAATGAAATTTTGCCTGACCAATATGTCCCCTGCGTGTACCCTATGTTTCATGTATGTGCATGTCATGCATGCATTCTCCCGTGGTGGCCTGAATCACAAGGCTTCTGCATTTACGTCCTGCATTAGGATGCCAGTCATCAAGTCTCCCATGTAAGAAATATTAAGTTAGCATTTATGGCCCATGTATTTGCATTGTGCACTTTTAAATAAATCACGATGAACCCATTTTGTGGCTCAGCCTGAGCCCGTCTCTGAATTAAGGGTTTTTCATGGCTCAGACACTCTGAAAGCTACAGTTACGTATCCCTGACCTCGCATACTTCTGGCTCAGCCGAAAGAAGCCCAGCACGGGGTGCCAAGACAGTGTTTTGCAAAACAGTTATCTGCTTGCTCTACAGAATCACATTCCTGCCTGGTGAAGAAGGTAAACAGAACCCGTCTGCAGAGATAGGGCCTAGCCTTTCTGTCTCCGTTTAAGTAAATGACAGAGCTTGCATCCGTAGAAAGCCCACGGCCCCCATGCAATGAACGAAGAAATATATGCCCTTTCTGTCTTTTAGTGATGAGCAACCTTTGCTTCAGATAATACATCCCCGACTCAAGATATCAGATAGTACCAGACGTGCTGGTCGCCCTGACACTGAAGGTTTCTCTACTAGACTTAAAGTCAGCTCCCCCCAGTTACACGTCAGTTGCACGTCATGACCAAGTTACGCAAACCAGTAGGGCAAAGTTCCAGCTTGCCATGCAACCCCCTCCATGTATCCGCCCACCTATGACTCACCTATGACTCCTCCTCAATTGAACACCCTCATGCACGCCCACATGCTCTTATCTTCTTTTCTCTCTTGCTCTGCCTCGAGCGCTCCTCCCTATGTACAAGATTGTACTATAAAGATGTACTCTGTAAATAAATGTTTAGAAGACCCTTCCTGAACCTTAGTGGTGATGGAACAGATTCTCCCTTAACTCGAGTTATTGGAATAAAGCCCTTTTGAAACGGACACCACGGACTCTGCCTCTCATTTAATGCATGATGCATGTTTATGCCTAGAAATTATGATAGGGTAATATTTTATTTACCACAGACACTTGGGGATAGGAAAACTGAAACTAAGGGCCAAGCAAAACTACTGGTGGCCAGAGATGGACGTAAGGGCCGAGAGACACGTCAGAGACTGCCCTCAGTGCCAAGGGGCAGACAAGACGCTCAAACCACTCCGCCCAGCCCTGGGCAAATTTGACCCCCCAAGGAATCCGTGGGAGGAGTTGTCAGTGGATATACTGGGCCATATCCTGGATGTGCATGGAGTCCAGAAGTACGTATGTGTCCTGGTGGATAGGTTCTCGAAATGGCCTGAGCTGAGAATAGACGAGGTGATGGATACAGAGACCATCATAAAGTTCCTGGCGGACACTTTCGTGAGGGAAGGCATCCCGAAGTCCATCCTAAGTGACAATGGCCCCCAATTCAGATCAGAGAAATGGAGCAACTTTATGCAAAGAAATGGAATTCTAGCGAAGCACACGTCCATATACCACCCGGCTGGGAACGGACTTGTGGAGCGATTTAACAGAGTGGTGATGGGCTCCGTGCAGGCAGCCATCTCCAATAACAAAGACTGGGAAAGAGAGATTGAACGCATGGTGTGGGCGAACAGGATCACCCCCACAGGCACAGGGTACAGCCCTTTTCAAATACTGAGAGGCCGCGAACCATTCACCCGGGACAACCGCGTGTGGAAGGAAAAAATCATAACAAGTGAATGGTCCCCCGCGGTGGTGCGAGCCAACCTGGAAAAAGCACAAGCCAATTACTCTAGACACTACAACGCCCGGAGAAATGTGAAGGAGACAGAGCTGGAAAAAGGGGAATGGGTACGAGTAAAATTGGCCACGCTAAGGAGGAAAGGAGAGAGTAAATACAGCAAGCCCCTGCAAGTCAAGGAAGTGAGGGGTAGGGCGGCTCTACTGAGTGATGGCAACGTGTGGTCACAGGATCGCATGGCTAGATGCAACGGAGTACAAGGATGGAACCGAGGTGGAGAAGACCCAGAAGGGGTAGAAGAAGGGTCTCAGGAACAAGAACGAGCAGATGGAGAGTTGGAGGTGAGCATAGGAGAACAGCGGAGAGAGAGAATGGACTATGGTGTATCAGGGATCAGTTAGTGAAGCGGGAATGAGCAGGCGAGACGGAGGCGCGACCGCGCTTGAAGGTGGAGGAAGGAGCGAACAGATGCAGGAAAGAGTGGTCCCGCCTGACCCCCGGAGACTTACACGGAGTGGTAGGGCGGTGATTAAGCCTGCAAGATTTCGAGACTTTGAGATGAGCAACGGACAGTGAGTTAAATGTCTGTTTGGGAAAAAAGGGGAGATATGTAGTGACGCTGTCTAGTTTATGCACGTCACGTACAGACGTGACGTGCGGCCGCCATGTTAGGGCTGCGCGCGCAGCGCGCATTCAGAAGCGCGAAAAGCCGACACAGAGCAGATGCGGCTCGGCGCTCTTTAGGGCACAATTAATTAATAAAGACGAGTTAAAACCACGAACGCTGCAGCGTCCTCATTGGGGGAACCTCTACATTACAGGTTGGGAAAATATCTGATCTGCAGGAGCTAAGCAAGTGTGGCAACTGGGGGGTTGAGAACTCCATGCCAGTGAGTTCCACCAATGTAACATACAATCACATCTACGTGGAAGCGAAGGGTGTGCACCAGAGGGGGGGCATTGGGCCCACTGGTGCAGTACGCAAACCCGTTGTAAATCTAAGGTCAATGGATTTAAGATCACCAGTAACCCACCAGCCCTCAATAGGAAAGAGTCGCAACACAACTCCTCACCTCAGCCTTATGTCAAAGGAAGCTGCATGTGAGTCCGAATTCTAGGGGTCAAAAGACTTACATTAGATCTGACATCAAACATCTGGGACCCCAGTGTGGGTGGTAGCACTCCTCGTTCATTCTCACGCGTCCTCAAACACAACAGGCCTTCACACCAGCTTTTGTGATTGTTGGACTTGGGCCCTTAGGGCAGGTTCACCCCTAGACTTTTTGCTTGAAATGGTGACCTGGAGATGGTGATTTTTGGATTCTGCGCACTTTCACTGTGTCCCAGTGGAAAGTGCGTGCGCACTCTGAGTGCATGTGCTGAGCTAGGCCTGCCCGCCCATAGGAATGCATGGGGAATGTATGTGTCCCTGGTAGTTCCTGATGCGTGGGGTGTACAGGCTTGAGTCTGGTATGTGTGAACTCGTGAGAGTGAATGCTGCGAGATGGTGTATGCAGCATGTATGTGTCTAGTAGAGAAGCGCCATTTCTAGACATGGCTGTACGTGTGCTGTGAGGGTGCTGGCGTGTGATTGGCTGGAGCTGGCTGGCATGCCAGGCTCCAGGAAGTCTGGATGGGTCTGCCCGGTGGTGAGTGGGAGATCTGCATGAGTAATGTGTGGGAGGAGTGTACCTGTGTCCTGGATGGGCTGGGTTTTCCCCACACAATGCTGGCTCCGCCCCCCTGTAGTGTGTCTAATGACCCAAGCCCTGCCAGTGAATAGAGAGGGTGGTTGAGGTAAACAGAGTACTCAAGAACCAGCTGCGACTGGTTCCGCCCCCACTCTGCACCCTTGAACAAAGGAATGCACTGTATAAAAATGGGGCTGTGTCCCCACAGAAGTTGTTCTCTTCCAGGATCCTGAGGGGGCTGTTGCTGCTGCTGCTGGGCCAGAGGACCGCCACTTGGACTGTCTCCCTGCCTGGAGACCCAGTGTGCTGGCTCTGGGCCCAGCCTTGCCCCCTGCCTGCCCTGAAGGACTTTGCTGGAACTCTGCCCTGCTGAGGGCATCTGGGAGCGCTGTGCTTGTGCTCCCAGAACCTGGGAGCGCTTTTGGACTTTCCCTGGAGCCTGGAAGCGCTTTATTTGTCTTTAGCGCTTAAGAGCGCTTTATTTTGCTTTTAGCGCAGGGAGCGCTCTAAATTGCCTTTCAGCGCTAGGAGCGCTTTACTTGTGGAAGCCGGAGCCCACCCGGCGTTTTGCCCCGCTCCGTGCCGATTTTCGAGTCCTCTGGCAGGTGCCCACCCTGCCAGGGACATTGCCGCCCAAGCGAGTGCCCACCTCGCTGTATATTTAAATTTAATCGGGAGCCAACCCCGAGAGTGTCCCCGTCGCCGCCCGGCCGAACCGGAAGTCAGGCAGGCCGGGGGCGGGACGACCGAGACAACAGGAAGTGACCTTGCTTTCCCCGGGACTCCCAGGAGAAGGGAGAGCCTCGGAGGAGAGGAGCGGAGCCCCGCCCGAAGAGGAAGCCAGAAGCTGCCTGCCGGGGCTCCCATCTGAAGGGAGAGCCCCGGGGAGAGAAGAAGAAGCAGAGCCGCCGCCCGACCCGGTGAGTGGGGCAGAGGAGAGGGGAGGGGCGCCGGGACACATTGTAGGTGTCCGCCCCCCCCCCCCTTTGTAGTGCGATCTCGCGCTCATTGTGATTGTGAAGCCACGAGGGCTTCAGGGTAATTGCGGCATCTAGAGTCCCCCAGAGGGGGGGGGACTCCCAACAGAGGCGCCCCACGTATTCTCGGGTCCCCCGTGAGGGGCCCCACCGCCACAGAAAGCCGCACCTTTGTCTGTTGAGCCCGAGAGGCTCCAAAGTGCCCACTATTATTTTAAGAGCCCCAGAGAGGCTCTAGGTGCCCCAATTTTGCTTCGAGTCCCCAGGAGGGGGACTCCAACGGCGGCCATTATTGATTTCGAGCCTAGAGAGGCTCAGGGGGCCATTCTGTTTGTTTAGAGCCACGAGGCTCTTGGGGGACACAAGTGCTTTGTCCAGAGCCTGAGAGGCTCCAACGTTTCCCCACCAGCATTGCACCAGTTGCCCAGCACTTTGTGGGCAACTGCCACGTTTAGGCCCCCTGACATTGGGACAGTTCTGGTGTTCCTGCCTATGGACAGTCACAGGTGGTGACTTGTGAGTTTGGCGCCATTGTTATTGTTATGCACCTCTGAATGTATTGTTGATGCATCATGTGTTTTCCTCCCTTACACCTCTGAATGAATGTTATGCATTGCATCATGTGTTTTACTCTTACACCCCTACAGGTATTGTGATACATAGGTGGTTGTTTTCTCCCTAGTGCAGGTGGTGCTAGTGAGGTCCTGTTACCAGTAGATACTGGTTGTGTGCTATTTTGTGCTAAAGTACATTTATATTTTACCTTCTAAGTGCTGTTTCTGAAAGTGCTACTTCTGATCCCTGACAGTGGTCCAGGTGGCCCTGTCTTGTAAATATCCCCTTGTAAATTCTGCCCGTGCCTCTGGCACATTGTAAAGTGTGTGTTTTATCTAATGTGTTTTGGTGTAATACAAAGGCTATTTTTATATAACCTTGTGTGGAGTTTCCTTTGTGGTGGGCCTTTGGTTGTTGTTGCTGGGGTGCATGCGCAAATACTTAGCCTACATCGCCTCCAAGTTTAGCCTTGCTGCTCGCGCCACGTTACCTAGAGGGTGAGTAGGGGTTATCTTGGCGTGTAACTCCCTTGCCCTGACTTGGGGGTGGTGGTCTCTGACTGACTTTGGCGAAAGCCCTGGCCAGCCAGGGATCCCATTTCCAACATTGGCGGCAAGCGGTGGGATAAGGATTTGTGTTTGCCTTGTACCTTGGTAGCAGCTGGCTGCACCACAAAACTCTGCATTTTAGATGACCACATTTTAGGGGATTGTTTTTTTTTGGAAGTTTCATATTTTCTTCTCCTGAAGGTATCATTGTGCAATTGTGTCCAGTACATTTGTCCCCTACCCTGCGCCCAGAGTCGGTACCTGTGTCACTTGTGGTCAGGTTGAGGAATCAGGGGTGGTAGAAACTGCCTTACCAGTCCGAGGGGAGGGTTGTGTGTGGATGAATGGTGTGTGGCACTAGGCAAGTGAGTGTGAGTTCTCTAGGGTAGAGAGCTTGCTGAGACCTTGTGAATTGTGTACTCCTGTGTTAGCTCAGACCCCTAGGTTCCCTGTGTGATCTCTTCTCTAGAACGTCTGCCAGAATGGAGCTGGTTTTTGATTTCAATGATCTAGCCACATACGGTGTGTGGGAGCTGAGAAAGTTCTGTGAAGAGAGAGGCATAGGGGCGGATCAGTCAGGATGGTATACACTTAGGAGATGCATGGTCAAATGGCAAGAGGATCAATGGGATCTTGAGCGCAGTGAGGAAAGGGCCCGGGCCCCACACCAGGAGGGTGGTGGGTCTGTGGGGAGCCCTGAAGATTCAGAAGAGGAGGAAGAAGATGACAGCACCTGGATGCCAGTAGAGAGTGAGGACCCCATAGATAGGGAGTCCCTTGCTGGGTCCAGTGTAGGAGGCAGCGCCTCATCCCTTTCCCTGTCCCCAGAGGAGCTGGAAGATAGGAGGAGAGAAAGGGAGCACCAGCTGGCTTTAGAAAAGCTCAGGTTGGAGCATGCCCAGGCTATGGCGCAGCTGGAGCTTAGGAAGCAACAGCTAGAGACCGAGATGGTCTTAGCGCAGGAAAGGATAGAGGAGGCTGAGAGGGCCTCCACCAGGGGCAAAGTAGCTCTGGAGGATAGACTATCCCCTGCGCGCAGTTTTAATTTTCTGGATTCCCCAGGGAGGGCTGAGTCCAGTGGTGGCAGCTGTTTAGACTTCAGTGCAGAAAGTCCCCTACCCCGTGCCCAACGTATGGTCCCTTGTTCCCAAGAGGAGGAGTTAAGGTTAAAGTTCAGGGGCAGTAGGAAACCGCCTCAACAGAAGTGGGGTTTTTTTGTGGATGACTGTTCTGATGCAATGTGGGATTGGCTGGCGGCTAGCTCGGATGATGAGAAAGACGGAGTACTGAATATGTTTCTCAAGGAGCAGTTGCTCAGTGTTGTTTGTCCAGAGTTGCGCCAGCACCTGTTGAAGTCTGAATCCCTTAGTCCCTGGGCGCTTGCTGAGGAAGCAGAGCGCTGGGAGAGTGATAAAGGTTCTCTAGGGTCATTAGGGAGTGATTCCAAAAGTAGTGGTTCAGGGATCTTCCAGCCCAGCGTGGTGGAAGAGGCTCAGTGTAGCCCAGCTAGGTCCCAGGATAGCGAGGAGGGTGTAGGGGCTCACTGCCTGGCTCAGTGGAGCAGGAGTGAGGGGGAGACCGAGGTTCCCCAGACGCCCAAAGCCCTGCCTCAGGACTTGGATGGTTTCTTGAGGGAACACCAGGTTGGGGACCTAGGCTGTCCTGTTAGTCCACTTGAGGAGGATCTCCTAGTGAGTAGAGGACCTGGAGTGTCTGTAACCAGAGCTCCTGTGGTTCTAGAGTCTGGCAGTACCGCTCCGGTAGGGAGGGTACAGGAGTCCAGAGTGAGGAGTGATTGGGGGAGTTCCCCAGTGGAAGGACCAGTGGGTCAGGGACTACCCATTTGGGCTAGGTTCCCGTGTAGTGACCATGGTAACACCACTTCTGGTCTGGGGGATCGTCACGCACTGTCAGGTGGACAGAGGGCGGGAGATCTGCGCCAGACAGACAGTCACACAACATATGTCTCATTTGTTAGCCTCAGGGGGATGGAGTGTAAGTCCCCAGAAGTCCTGGAGTGCCAGGCAATTGTTCCACCGAAGGTTGTAGACCAGAGGTTGGAAGGCCAGGTTCAGGATCAGCCTGACCTGAAGGGTAGGACGACTGTAACCAGTGTCCTGACCGGTTCTTCTTCCAGAGGAACTTCTCCAGGTGGGAGAGGGCAGACCTCTGGAAGGGGGTGCAGAGGGTGGGAGAGTCCACCTCTGACCCCGGTGCAACCTGAGTGGATAAGTCCTGGGTTGGAATGGCGTTCGAGGGGTACCCCTCGCAGAGGGAGGAGGAACCCTAGAAGAAGAGGTAAGGGGAGGAGAGCCTTCCCTGAGACTCCTGGTCCGCCTGAGGTTGTAGGCCTTAGGCTGGAGAACCAGTGGCAGTCTAGTCCTGTCTTGCAGACAGGAAGAGTGGAAAATGGCTCCTATGTGCCAGGGGTTACTACCCCCCGCTCTGCGAATTGGCATGGACCAGTGGCACCTGGGGGGCCCCGAGCCTGGTCCTGGCCGCGGACAACTTGGGAGTACCAGTGGGGTAGCCCAGTTGGTCCAGACAGTGTGTTTAGAGGGAATCCCATGGGTTCACCGTGGCGTAGAACAGGAGGGTGTCCCTGCAGTTGCGGGCCCGCGTCCGTGTTCTATCGCCCCAAGCAGGGAAGTCCATCACGGTGGTGATTGTTCTACCCTGCGTTTTGGCTGGAAGGGGGTTGTGTTGGACTTGGGCCCTTAGGGCAGGTTCACCCCTAGACTTTTTGCTTGAAATGGTGACCTGGAGATGGTGATTTTTGGATTCTGCGCACTTTCACTGTGTCCCAGTGGAAAGTGCGTGCGCACTCTGAGTGCATGTGCTGAGCTAGGCCTGCCCGCCCATAGGAATGCATGGGGAATGTATGTGTCCCTGGTAGTTCCTGATGCGTGGGGTGTACAGGCTTGAGTCTGGTATGTGTGAACTCGTGAGAGTGAATGCTGCGAGATGGTGTATGCAGCATGTATGTGTCTAGTAGAGAAGCGCCATTTCTAGACATGGCTGTACGTGTGCTGTGAGGGTGCTGGCGTGTGATTGGCTGGAGCTGGCTGGCATGCCAGGCTCCAGGAAGTCTGGATGGGTCTGCCCGGTGGTGAGTGGGAGATCTGCATGAGTAGTGTGTGGGAGGAGTGTACCTGTGTCCTGGATGGGCTGGGTTTTCCCCACACAATGCTGGCTCCGCCCCCCTGTGGTGTGTCTAATGACCCAAGCCCTGCCAGTGAATAGAGAGGGTGGTTGAGGTAAACAGAGTACTCAAGAACCAGCTGCGACTGGTTCCGCCCCCACTCTGCACCCTTGAACAAAGGAATGCACTGTATAAAAATGGGGCTGTGTCCCCACAGAAGTTGTTCTCTTCCAGGATCCTGAGGGGGCTGTTGCTGCTGCTGCTGGGCCAGAGGACCGCCACTTGGACTGTCTCCCTGCCTGGAGACCCAGTGTGCTGGCTCTGGGCCCAGCCTTGCCCCCTGCCTGCCCTGAAGGACTTTGCTGGAACTCTGCCCTGCTGAGGGCATCTGGGAGCGCTGTGCTTGTGCTCCCAGAACCTGGGAGCGCTTTTGGACTTTCCCTGGAGCCTGGAAGCGCTTTATTTGTCTTTAGCGCTTAAGAGCGCTTTATTTTGCTTTTAGCGCAGGGAGCGCTCTAAATTGCCTTTCAGCGCTAGGAGCGCTTTACTTGTGGAAGCCGGAGCCCACCCGGCGTTTTGCCCCGCTCCGTGCCGATTTTCGAGTCCTCTGGCAGGTGCCCACCCTGCCAGGGACATTGCCGCCCAAGCGAGTGCCCACCTCGCTGTATATTTAAATTTAATCGGGAGCCAACCCCGAGAGTGTCCCCGTCGCCGCCCGGCCGAACCGGAAGTCAGGCAGGCCGGGGGCGGGACGACCGAGACAACAGGAAGTGACCTTGCTTTCCCCGGGACTCCCAGGAGAAGGGAGAGCCTCGGAGGAGAGGAGCGGAGCCCCGCCCGAAGAGGAAGCCGGAAGCTGCCTGCCGGAGCTCCCATCTGAAGGGAGAGCCCCGGGGAGAGAAGAAGAAGCAGAGCCGCCGCCCGACCCGGTGAGTGGGGCAGAGGAGAGGGGAGGGGCGCCGGGACACATTGTAGGTGTCCGCCCCCCCCCCCCCTTTGTAGTGCGATCTCGCGCTCATTGTGATTGTGAAGCCACGAGGGCTTCAGGGTAATTGCGGCATCTAGAGTCCCCCAGAGGGGGGGGGACTCCCAACAGAGGCGCCCCACGTATTCTCGGGTCCCCCGTGAGGGGCCCCACCGCCACAGAAAGCCGCACCTTTGTCTGTTGAGCCCGAGAGGCTCCAAAGTGCCCACTATTATTTTAAGAGCCCCAGAGAGGCTCTAGGTGCCCCAATTTTGCTTCGAGTCCCCAGGAGGGGGACTCCAACGGCGGCCATTATTGATTTCGAGCCTAGAGAGGCTCAGGGGGCCATTCTGTTTGTTTAGAGCCACGAGGCTCTTGGGGGACACAAGTGCTTTGTCCAGAGCCTGAGAGGCTCCAACGTTTCCCCACCAGCATTGCACCAGTTGCCCAGCACTTTGTGGGCAACTGCCACGTTTAGGCCCCCTGACATTGGGACAGTTCTGGTGTTCCTGCCTATGGACAGTCACAGGTGGTGACTTGTGAGTTTGGCGCCATTGTTATTGTTATGCACCTCTGAATGTATTGTTGATGCATCATGTGTTTTCCTCCCTTACACCTCTGAATGAATGTTATGCATTGCATCATGTGTTTTACTCTTACACCCCTACAGGTATTGTGATACATAGGTGGTTGTTTTCTCCCTAGTGCAGGTGGTGCTAGTGAGGTCCTGTTACCAGTAGATACTGGTTGTGTGCTATTTTGTGCTAAAGTACATTTATATTTTACCTTCTAAGTGCTGTTTCTGAAAGTGCTACTTCTGATCCCTGACAGTGGTCCAGGTGGCCCTGTCTTGTAAATATCCCCTTGTAAATTCTGCCCGTGCCTCTGGCACATTGTAAAGTGTGTGTTTTATCTAATGTGTTTTGGTGTAATACAAAGGCTATTTTTATATAACCTTGTGTGGAGTTTCCTTTGTGGTGGGCCTTTGGTTGTTGTTGCTGGGGTGCATGCGCAAATACTTAGCCTACATCGCCTCCAAGTTTAGCCTTGCTGCTCGAGCCACGTTACCTAGAGGGTGAGTAGGGGTTATCTTGGCGTGTAACTCCCTTGCCCTGACTTGGGGGTGGTGGTCTCTGACTGACTTTGGCGAAAGCCCTGGCCAGCCAGGGATCCCATTTCCAACAGTGATCCTGGAGCGATTTGGTATTACAGAACGGGCCACAGACGCTATTGCAGCCTTGAGGTGATGCTGTCGTATCAATCAAGAAAATCCTGGAAGGGGTCTGTACCCTCCCTGTTAGGGCAGTGTGGGGTGCTCTGTCTGCTGGCAGTGGCCTCACCCTCCCTGTCAGTGTGGGGTGCTCTGTCTGCTGGCAGTGGCCTCACCATCCCTGTCAGTGTGGGGCGCTCTGTCTACTGGCAGTGGCCTCGCCCTCCCTGTCAGTGTGGGGTGCTCTGTCTGCTGGCAGTGGCCTCACCATCCCTGTCAGTGTGGGGCGCTCTGTCTGCTGGCAGTGGCCTCGCCCTCCCTGTCAGTGTGGGGCGCTCTGTCTGCTGGCCGTGGCCTCGCCCTCCCTGTCAGGGCAGTGTGGGGTGCTCTGTCTGCTGGCAGTGGGCTCACCCTCCCTGTCAGTGTGGGGCGCTCTGTCTGTGGGCAGTGGCCCTCACCCTCCCTGTCAGTGTGGGTGCTCTGTCTGCTGGCAGTGGCCTCGCCCTCCCTGTCAGGGCAGTGTGGGGTGCTCTGTCTGTAGGCAGTGGCCCTCACCCTCCCTGTCAGGGCAGTGTGGGGTGCTCTGTCTGCTGGCAGTGGCCTCGCCCTCCCTGTCAGGGCAGAGTGGGGCGCTCTGTCTGCTGGCAGTGGGCTCACCCTCCCTGTCAGTGTGGGGTGCTCTGTCTGTGGGCAGTGGCCCTCACCCTCCCTGTCAGGGCAGTGTGGGGTGCTCTGTCCGCTGGCAGTGGGCCTCACCCTCCCTGTCAGTGGGGGGTGCTCTGTCTGCTGGCAGTGGTCTCACCCTCCCTGTCAGTGTGGGGTGCTCTGTCCGCTGGCAGTGGGCCTCACCCTCCCTGTCAGGACAGTGTGGGGTGCTCTGTCTGCTGGCAGTGGCCTCACCCTCCCTGTCAGGGCAGTGTGGGGTGCTGTCTGCTGGCAGTGGCCTCGCCCTCCCTGTCAGGACAGTGTGTGGTGCTCTGTCTGCTGGCAGTGGCCTCACCCTCCCTGTCAGTGTGGGGTGCTCTGTCTGCTGGCAGAGGCCTCGCCCTCCCTGTCAGTTTGGGGTGCTCTGTCTGCTGGCAGTGGCCTGCCCTCCCTGTCAGTGTGGGGTGCTCTGTCTGCTGGCAGTGGCCTGCCCTCCCTGTCAGTGTGGAGTGCTCTATCTGCTGGCAGTAGTCTCACCCTCCCTGTCAGGGCAGTGTGGGGCGCTCTGTCTTCTGGCAGTAGTCTCACCCTCCCTGTCAGGGCAGTGTGGGGCGCTCTGTCTGCTGGCAGTGGTCTCACCCTCCCTGTCAGTGTGGGGCGCTCTGTCTGCTGGCAGTGGCCTCGCCCTCCCTGTCAGTGTGGGGCGCTCTGTCTGCTGGCAGTGGTCTCACCCTCCCTGCCAGGGCAGTGTGGGGCGCTCTGTCTGCTGGCAGTGGTCTCACCCTCCCTGTCAGTGTGGGGCGCTCTGTCTGCTGGCAGTGGCCTCACCCTCCCTGTCAGTGTGGGGCGCTCTGTCTGCTGCCAGTGGTCTCAACGTCCCTGTCAGGACAGTGTGTGGTGCCCTGTCTGCTGGGAGTGGCCCTCACCCTCCCTGTCAGTGTGGGGTGCTCTGTCTGCTGGCAGTGGGCCTCACCCTCCCTGTCAGGGCAGTGTGGAGTGCTCTGTCCGCTGGCAGTGGGCCTCACCCTCCCTGTCAGGCCAGTGAGGGGTGCTCTGTCCGCTGGCAGTGGGCCTCACCCTCCCTGTCATGGCAGTGTGGGGTGCTCTGTCTGCTGGCAGTGGCCTCACCCTCCCTGTCAGGGCAGTGTGGGGTGCTCTGTCTGCTGGCAGTGGCCTCACCCTCCCTGTCAGGGCAGTGTGGGGTGCTCTGTCTGCTGGCAGTGGGCTCACCCTCCCTGTCAGTGTGGGGTGCTCTGTCTGTGGGCAGTGGCCCTCACCCTCCCTGTCAGGGCAGTGTGGGGTGCTCTGTCTGCTGGCAGTGGCCTCGCCCTCCCTGTCAGGGCAGTGTGGGGTGCTCTGTGTGCTGGCAGTGGGCTCACCCTCCCTGTCAGTGTGGGGTGCTCTGTCTGTGGGCAGTGGCCCTCACCCTCCCTGTCAGGGCAGTGTGGGGTGCTCTGTCTGCTGGCAGTGGCCTCACCCTCCCTGTCAGGACAGTGTGGGGTGTTCTGTCTGCTGGCAGTGGCCTCACCCTCCCTGTCAGGGCAGTGTGGGGTGCTCTGTCTGCTGGCAGTGGCCTCGCCCTCCCTGTCAGGACAGTGTGGGGTGTTCTGTCTGCTGGCAGTGGCCTCACCCTCCCTGTCGAGGCATTGTGGGGTGCTCTGTCTGTGGGCAGTGGTCCTCACCCTCCCTGTCAGGGCAGTGTGGGGTGCTCTGTCCGCTGGCAGTGGGCCTCACCCTCCCTGTCAGTGAGGGGTGCTCTGTCTGCTGGCAGTGGCCTCGCCCTCCCTGTCTGTGTGGGGTGCTCTGTCTGCTGGCAGTGGTCTCACCCTCCCTGTCAGGGCAGTGTGGGGCGCTCTGTCTGCTGGCAGTGGTCTCACCCTCCCTGTCAGTGTGGGGTGCTCTGTCTGCTGGCAGTGGCCTCGCCCTCCCTGTCAGGACAGTGTGTGGTGCTCTGTCTGCTGGCAGTGGCCTCACCCTCCCTGTCAGTGTGTGGTACCCTGTCTGCTGGCAGTGGCCTCACCCTCCCTGTCAGTGTGGGGTGCTCTGTCTGCTGGGAGTGGCCTCACCCTCCCTGTCAGTGTGGGGTGCTCTGTCTGCTGGCAGTGGCCTGCCCTCCCTGTCAGTGTGGGGTGCTCTGTCTGCTGGCAGTGGCCTCGCCCTCCCTGTCAGAGTGGGGTGCTCTGTCTGCTGGCAGTGGCCTCACCCTCCCTGTCAGGGCAGTGTGGGGTGCTCTGTCTGCTGGCAGTGGCCTCACCCTCCCTGTCAGGGCAGTGTGGGGTGCTCTGTCTGCTGGCAGTGGGCCTCGCCCTCCCTGTCAGTGTGGGGTGCTCTGTCTGCTGGCAGTGGTCTCACACTCCCTGTCAGGGCAGTGTTGGGCGCTCTGTCTGCTGGCAGTGGTCTCACCCTCCCTGTCAGTGTGAGGTGCTCTGTCCGCTGGCAGTGGGCCTCACCCTCCCTGTCAGGACAGTGTGGGGTGCTCTGTCTGCTGGCAGTGGTCTCACCCTCCCTGTCAGTGTGGGGCGCTCTGTCTGCTGGCAGTGGCCTCACCCTCCCTGTCAGTGTGGCGTGCTCTGTCTGCTGGCAGTGGCCTTGCCCTCCCTGTCAGGACAGTGTGTGGTGCTCTGTCTGCTGGGAGTGGCCTCACCCTCCCTGTCAGTGTGTGGTACCCTGTCTGCTGGCAGTGGCCTCGCCCTCCCTGTCAGTGTGGGGTGCTCTGTCTGCTGGCAGTGGCCTCACCCTCCCTGTCAGGACAGTGTGGGGTGCTCTGTCTGCTGGCAGTGGCCTCGCCCTCCCTGTCAGTGTGTGGTGCTCTGTCTGCTGACAGTGGCCTCACCCTCCCTGTCAGTGTGGTGTGCTCTGTGTGCTGGCAGTGGCCTCACCCTCCCTGTCAGTGTGGGGTGCTCTGTCTGCTTGCTGTGGCCTCGCCCTCCCTGTCAGTGTGGGGTGCTCTGTCTGCTGGCAGTGGTCTCGCCCTCCCTGTCAGTGTGGAGCGCTCTGTCTGCTGGCAGTGGACTCGCCCTCCCTGTCAGTGTGGGGCGCTCTGTCTGCTGGCAGTGGCCTCGCCCTCCCTGTCAGGGCAGTGTGGGGTGCCCTGTCTGCTGGCAGTGGCCTCACACTCCCTGACAGTGTTGGGTGCTCTGTCTGCTGGCAGTGGGCCTCGTCCTCCCTGTCAGTGTAGAGTGTTCTGTCTGCTGGCAGTGGCCTTACCCTCCCTGTCAGGACAGTGTGGGGTGCTCTGTCTGCTGGCAGTGGCCTCACACTCCCTGACAGTGTTGGGTGCTCTGTCTGCTGGCAGTGGGCCTCGTCCTCCCTGTCAGTGTAGAGTATTCTGTCTGCTGGCAGTGGCCTTACCCTCCCTGTCAGGACAGTGTGGGGTGCTCTGTCTGCTGGCAGTGGGCCTCGCCCTCCCTGTCAGTGTGGGGTGCTCTGTCTGCTGGCAGTGGCCTCGCCCTCCCTGTCAGGGCAGTGTGGGGCGCTCTGTCTGCTGGCAGTGGGCCTCGTCCTCCCTGTCAGTGTAGAGTGTTCTGTCTGCTGGCAGTGGCCTCACCCTCCCTGTCAGGACAGTGTGGGGTGCTCTGTCTGCTGGCAGTGGCCTCGCCCTCCCTGTCAGTGTGTGGTGCTCTGTCTGCTGGCAGTGGCCTTACCCTCCCTGTCAGTGTGTGGTGCTCTGTCTGCTGGCAGTGGCCTCACCCTCCCTGTCAGTGTGGGGTGCCCTGTCTGCTGGCAGTGGCCTCACCCTCCCTGTCAGTGTGTGGTACTCTGTCTGCTGGCAGTGGCCTCACCCTCCCTGTCAGTGTGTGGTGCTCTGTCTGCTGGCAGTGGCCTCGCCCTCCCTGTCAGTGTGTGGTGCTCTGTCTGCTGGCAGTGGCCTCACCCTCCCTGTCAGTGTGTTGTGCTTTGTCTGCTGGCAGTGGCCTCACCCTCCCTGTCAGTGTGTGGTGCTCTGTCTGCTGGCAGTCGCCTCACCCTCCCTGTCAGTGTGGGGTGCCCTGTCTGCTGGCAGTGGCCTCACCCTCCCTGTCAGGGCAGTGTGGGGCGCTCTGTCTGCTGGCAGTGGTCTCACCCTCCCTGTCAGTGTGAGGTGCTCTGTCCGCTGGCAGTGGGCCTCACCCTCCCTGTCAGGACAGTGTGGGGTGCTCTGTC
The DNA here is from genome assembly GCF_964261635.1 of Lissotriton helveticus. Taxonomy (NCBI): domain Eukaryota; kingdom Metazoa; phylum Chordata; class Amphibia; order Caudata; family Salamandridae; genus Lissotriton; species Lissotriton helveticus. The sequence continues at coordinate 74,325,190 of NC_136063.1, forward strand.
TGCTGGCAGTGGTCTCACCCTCCCTGTCAGTGGGTGGTGCTCTGTCTGCTGGCAGTGGGCTCACCCTCCCTGTCAGTGTGGGGTGCCCTGTCTGCTGGCCGTGGCCTCACCCTCCCTGTCAGTGTGTGGTGCTCTGTCTGCTGGCAGTGGCCTCACCCTCCCTGTCAGTGTGGGGTGCTCTGTCTGCTGGCAGTGGCCTCACCCTCCCTGTCAGTGTGGGGTGCTCTGTCTGCTGGCAGTGGCCTCACCCTCCCTGTCAGGGCAGTGTGGGGCGCTCTGTCTGCTGGCAGTGGCCTCACCCTCCCTGTCAGTGTGGGGTGCTCTGTCTGCTGGCAGTGGCCTCACCCTCCCTGTCAGGACAGTGTGGGGTGCTCTGTCTGCTGGCAGTAGCCTCACCCTCCCTGTCAGTGTGGCGTGCTCTGTCTGCTGGCAGGGGCCTCACCCTCCCTGTCAGTGTGTGGTGCTCTGACTGCTGGCAGTGGCCTCACCCTCCCTGTCAGTGTGTGGTGCTCTGTCTGCTGGCAGTGGCCTCACCCTCCCTGTCAGTGTGGGTGCTCTGTCAGCTGGCGGTGGGCCTCACCCTCCCTGTCAGGACAGTGTGGGGTGCTCTTTCTGCTGGGAGTGATCCTCACCCTCCCTGTCAGGGCAGTGTGGGGCGCTCTGTCTGCTGGCAGTGGTCTCACCCTCCCTGTCAGTGTGGGGTGCTCTGTCTGCTGGCAGTGGCCTCATCCTCCCTGTCAGGACAGGGTGGGGTGCTCTGTCGGCTGGCAGTGGGCCTCGCCCTCCTTGTCAGTGTGGGGTGCTCTGTCTGCTGGCAGTGGGCTCACCCTCCCTGTCGGTGTGGGGTGCTCTGTCTGTGGGCAGTGGCCCTCACCCTCCCTGTCAGGGCAGTGTGGGGTGCTCTGTCTGCTGGCAGTGGCCTCGCCCTCCCTGTCAGGGCAGTGTGGGGTGCCCTGTCTGCTGGCAGTGGCCTCACCCTCCCTGTCAGTGTGGGGTGCTCTGTCTGCTGGCAGTGGCCTTACCCTCCCTGTCAGTGTGTGGTGCTCTGTCTGCTGGCAGTGGCCTCACCCTCCCTGTCAGTGTGGGGTGCTCTGTCTGCTGGCAGTGGCCTCACCCTCCCTGTCAGTGTGGGGTGCTCTGTCTGCTGGCAGTGGCCTCACCCTCGCTGTCAGGGCAGTGTGGGGCGCTCTGTCTGCTGGCAGTGGCCTCACCCTCCCTGTCAGTGTGGGGTGCTCTGTCTGCTGGCAGTGGCCTCACCCTCCCTGTCAGGACAGTGTGGGGTGCTCTGTCTGCTGGCAGTAGCCTCACCCTCCCTGTCAGTGTGGCGTGCTCTGTCTGCTGGCAGGGGCCTCACCCTCCCTGTCAGTGTGTGGTGCTCTGGCAGTGGCCTCACCCTCCCTGTCAGTGTGTGGTGCTCTGTCTGCTGGCAGTGGCCTCACCCTCCCTGTCAGTGTGGGTGCTCTGTCAGCTGGCGGTGGGCCTCACCCTCCCTGTCAGGACAGTGTGGGGTGCTCTTTCTGCTGGGAGTGATCCTCACCCTCCCTGTCAGGGCAGTGTGGGGCGCTCTGTCTGCTGGCAGTGGTCTCACCCTCCCTGTCAGTGTGGGGTGCTCTGTCTGCTGGCAGTGGCCTCATCCTCCCTGTCAGGACAGGGTGGGGTGCTCTGTCGGCTGGCAGTGGGCCTCGCCCTCCCTGTCAGTGTGGGGTGCTCTGTCTGCTGGCAGTGGGCTCACCCTCCCTGTCGGTGTGGGGTGCTCTGTCTGTGGGCAGTGGCCCTCACCCTCCCTGTCAGGGCAGTGTGGGGTGCTCTGTCTGCTGGCAGTGGCCTCGCCCTCCCTGTCAGGGCAGTGTGGGGTGCCCTGTCTGCTGGCAGTGGCCTCACCCTCCCTGTCAGTGTGGGGTGCTCTGTCTGCTGGCAGTGGGCCTCGCCCTCCCTGTCAGTGTGGGGTGATCTGTCTGCTGGCAGTGGCCGCGTCCTCCCTGTCAGGGCAGTGTGGGGTGCTCTGTCAGCTGGCAGTGGCCCTCACTCTCTCTGTCAGGACAGTGTGTGGTGCTCTGTCCGCTGGCAGTGGCCCTCACCCTCTCTGTCAGGACAGTGTGGGGTGCTCTGTCTGCTGGGAGTGATCCTCACCCTCCCTGTCAGGGCAGTGTGGGGTGCTCTGTCTGCTGGGATTGATCCTCACCCTCCCTGTCAGGGCAGTGTGGGGCGCTCTGTCTTCTGGCAGTGGTCTCACCCTCCTTGTCAGTGTGGGGTGCTCTGTCTGCTGGCAGTGGCCTCGCCCTCCCTGTCAGGACAGTGTGTGGTGCTCCGTCTGCTGGCAGTGGCCTCACCCTCCCTGTCAGTGTGGGGTGCTCTGTCTGCTGGCAAAAGCCTCGCCCTCCCTGTCAGTGTGGGGTGCTCTGTCTGCTGGCAGTGGCCTGCCCTCCATGTCAGTGTGGGGTGCTCTGTCTGCTGGCAGTAGTCTCACCCTCCCTGTCAGGGCAGTGTGGGGCGCTCTGTCTGCTGCTGGCAGTAGTCTCACCCTCCCTGTCAGGGCAGTGTGGGGCGCTCTGTCTGCTGGCAGTGGTCTCACCCTCCATGTCAGTGTGGGGCGCTCTGTCTGCTGGCAGTGGCCTCGCCCTCCCTGTCAGTGTGGGGCGCTCTGTCTGCTGGCAGTGGTCTAACCCTCCCTGTCAGGGCAGTGTGGGGCGCTCTGTCTGCTGGCAGTGGTCTCACCCTCCCTGTCAGTGTGGGGCGCTCTGTCTGCTGGCAGTGGCCTCGCCCTCCCTGTCAGTGTGTGGTGCTCTGTCTGCTGGCAGTGGGCCTCACCCTCCCTGTCAGTGTGGGGCGCTCTGTCTGTTGGCAGTGGGCTCACCCTCCCTGTCAGTGTGGGGTGCTCTGTCTGCTGGCAGTGGCCTCACCCTCCCTGCCAGGGCAGTGTGGGGTGCTCTGTCTGCTGGCAGTGGACTCACCCTCCCTGTCAGGGCAGTGTGGGGTGCTCTGTCTGTTGGCAGTGGGCTCACCCTCCCTGTCAGTGTGGGGTGATCTGTCTGTGGGCAGTGGTCCTCACCCTCCCTGTCAGGGCAGTGTGGGGTGCTCTGTCCGCTGGCAGTGGGCCTCACCCTCCCTGTCAGTGTGGGGTGCTCTGTCTGCTGGCAGTGGCCTCGCCCTCCCTGTCTGTGTGGGGTGCTCTGTCTGCTGGCAGTGGTCTCACCCTCCCTGTCAGGGCAGTGTGGGGCGCTCTGTCTGCTGGCAGTGGTCTCACCCTCCCTGTCAGTGTGGGGTGCTCTGTCTGCTGGCAGTGGCCTCGCCCTCCCTGTCAGGACAGTGTGTGGTGCTCTGTCTGCTGGCAGTGGCCTCACCCTCCCTGTCAGTGTGTGGTACCCTGTCTGCTGGCAGTGGCCTCGCCCTCCCTGTCAGTGTGGGGTGCTCCGTCTGCTGGCAGTGGCCTCACCCTCCCTGTCAGTGTGGGGTGCTCTGTCTGCTGGGAGTGGCCTCACCCTCCCTGTCAGTGTGGGGTGCTCTGTCTGCTGGCAGTGGCCTGCCCTCCCTGTCAGTGTGGGGTGCTCTGTCTGCTGGCAGTGGCCTCGCCCTCCCTGTCAGTGTGGGGTGCTCTGTCTGCTGGCAGTGGCCTCGCCCTCCCTGTCAGTGGGTGGTGCTCTGTCTGCTGGCAGTGGGCTCACCCTCCCTGTCAGTGTGGGGTGCCCTGTCTGCTGGCCGTGGCCTCACCCTCCCTGTCAGTGTGTGGTGCTCTGTCTGCTGGCAGTGGCCTCACCCTCCCTGTCAGTGTGGGGTGCTCTGTCTGCTGGCAGTGGGCTCACCCTCCCTGTCAGTGTGGGGTGCTCTGTCTGCTGGCAGTGGCCTCACCCTCCCTGTCAGGGCAGTGTGGGGCGCTCTGTCTGCTGGCAGTGGCCTCACCCTCCCTGTCAGTGTGGGGTGCTCTGTCTGCTGGCAGTGGCCTCACCCTCCCTGTCAGGACAGTGTGGGGTGCTCTGTCTGCTGGCAGTAGCCTCACCCTCCCTGTCAGTGTGGCGTGCTCTGTCTGCTGGCAGGGGCCTCACCCTCACTGTCAGTGTGTGGTGCTCTGACTGCTGGCAGTGGCCTCACCCTCCCTGTCAGTGTGTGGTGCTCTGTCTGCTGGCAGTGGCCTCACCCTCCCTGTCAGTGTGGGTGCTCTGTCAGCTGGCGGTGGGCCTCACCCTCCCTGTCAGGACAGTGTGGGGTGCTCTTTCTGCTGGGAGTGATCCTCACCCTCCCTGTCAGGGCAGTGTGGGGCGCTCTGTCTGCTGGCAGTGGTCTCACCCTCCCTGTCAGTGTGGGGTGCTCTGTCTGCTGGCAGTGGCCTCATCCTCCCTGTCAGGACAGGGTGGGGTGCTCTGTCGGCTGGCAGTGGGCCTCGCCCTCCTTGTCAGTGTGGGGTGCTCTGTCTGCTGGCAGTGGGCTCACCCTCCCTGTCGGTGTGGGGTGCTCTGTCTGTGGGCAGTGGCCCTCACCCTCCCTGTCAGGGCAGTGTGGGGTGCTCTGTCTGCTGGCAGTGGCCTCGCCCTCCCTGTCAGGGCAGTGTGGGGTGCCCTGTCTGCTGGCAGTGGCCTCACCCTCCCTGTCAGTGTGGGGTGCTCTGTCTGCTGGCAGTGGCCTCACCCTCCCTGTCAGTGTGTGGTGCTCTGTCTGCTGGCAGTGGCCTCACCCTCCCTGTCAGTGTGGGGTGCTCTGTCTGCTGGCAGTGGCCTCACCCTCCCTGTCAGTGTGGGGTGCTCTGTCTGCTGGCAGTGGCCTCACCCTCGCTGTCAGGGCAGTGTGGGGCGCTCTGTCTGCTGGCAGTGGCCTCACCCTCCCTGTCAGTGTGGGGTGCTCTGTCTGCTGGCAGTGGCCTCACCCTCCCTGTCAGGACAGTGTGGGGTGCTCTGTCTGCTGGCAGTAGCCTCACCCTCCCTGTCAGTGTGGCGTGCTCTGTCTGCTGGCAGGGGCCTCACCCTCCCTGTCAGTGTGTGGTGCTCTGGCAGTGGCCTCACCCTCCCTGTCAGTGTGTGGTGCTCTGTCTGCTGGCAGTGGCCTCACCCTCCCTGTCAGTGTGGGTGCTCTGTCAGCTGGCGGTGGGCCTCACCCTCCCTGTCAGGACAGTGTGGGGTGCTCTTTCTGCTGGGAGTGATCCTCACCCTCCCTGTCAGGGCAGTGTGGGGCGCTCTGTCTGCTGGCAGTGGTCTCACCCTCCCTGTCAGTGTGGGGTGTTCTGTCTGCTGGCAGTGGCCTCATCCTCCCTGTCAGGACAGGGTGGGGTGCTCTGTCGGCTGGCAGTGGGCCTCGCCCTCCCTGTCAGTGTGGGGTGCTCTGTCTGCTGGCAGTGGGCTCACCCTCCCTGTCGGTGTGGGGTGCTCTGTCTGTGGGCAGTGGCCCTCACCCTCCCTGTCAGGGCAGTGTGGGGTGCTCTGTCTGCTGGCAGTGGCCTCGCCCTCCCTGTCAGGGCAGTGTGGGGTGCCCTGTCTGCTGGCAGTGGCCTCACCCTCCCTGTCAGTGTGGGGTGCTCTGTCTGCTGGCAGTGGGCCTCGCCCTCCCTGTCAGTGTGGGGTGATCTGTCTGCTGGCAGTGGCCGCGTCCTCCCTGTCAGGGCAGTGTGGGGTGCTCTGTCAGCTGGCAGTGGCCCTCACTCTCTCTGTCAGGACAGTGTGTGGTGCTCTGTCCGCTGGCAGTGGCCCTCACCCTCTCTGTCAGGACAGTGTGGGGTGCTCTGTCTGCTGGGAGTGATCCTCACCCTCCCTGTCAGGGCAGTGTGGGGTGCTCTGTCTGCTGGGATTGATCCTCACCCTCCCTGTCAGGGCAGTGTGGGGCGCTCTGTCTTCTGGCAGTGGTCTCACCCTCCCTGTCAGTGTGGGGTGCTCTGTCTGCTGGCAGTGGCCTCGCCCTCCCTGTCAGGACAGTTTGTGGTGCTCCGTCTGCTGGCAGTGGCCTCACCCTCCCTGTCAGTGTGGGGTGCTCTGTCTGCTGGCAAAAGCCTCGCCCTCCCTGTCAGTGTGGGGTGCTCTGTCTGCTGGCAGTGGCCTGCCCTCCATGTCAGTGTGGGGTGCTCTGTCTGCTGGCAGTAGTCTCACCCTCCCTGTCAGGGCAGTGTGGGGCGCTCTGTCTGCTGCTGGCAGTAGTCTCACCCTCCCTGTCAGGGCAGTGTGGGGCGCTCTGTCTGCTGGCAGTGGTCTCACCCTCCATGTCAGTGTGGGGCGCTCTGTCTGCTGGCAGTGGCCTCGCCCTCCCTGTCAGTGTGGGGCGCTCTGTCTGCTGGCAGTGGTCTAACCCTCCCTGTCAGGGCAGTGTGGGGCGCTCTGTCTGCTGGCAGTGGTCTCACCCTCCCTGTCAGTGTGGGGCGCTCTGTCTGCTGGCAGTGGCCTCGCCCTCCCTGTCAGTGTGTGGTGCTCTGTCTGCTGGCAGTGGGCCTCACCCTCCCTGTCAGTGTGGGGCGCTCTGTCTGTTGGCAGTGGGCTCACCCTCCCTGTCAGTGTGGGGTGCTCTGTCTGCTGGCAGTGGCCTCACCCTCCCTGCCAGGGCAGTGTGGGGTGCTCTGTCTGCTGGCAGTGGACTCACCCTCCCTGTCAGGGCAGTGTGGGGTGCTCTGTCTGCTGGCAGTGGGCTCACCCTCCCTGTCAGTGTGGGGTGATCTGTCTGTGGGCAGTGGTCCTCACCCTCCCTGTCAGGGCAGTGTGGGGTGCTCTGTCCGCTGGCAGTGGGCCTCACCCTCCCTGTCAGTGTGGGGTGCTCTGTCTGCTGGCAGTGGCCTCGCCCTCCCTGTCTGTGTGGGGTGCTCTGTCTGCTGGCAGTGGTCTCACCCTCCCTGTCAGGGCAGTGTGGGGCGCTCTGTCTGCTGGCAGTGGTCTCACCCTCCCTGTCAGTGTGGGGTGCTCTGTCTGCTGGCAGTGGCCTCGCCCTCCCTGTCAGGACAGTGTGTGGTGCTCTGTCTGCTGGCAGTGGCCTCACCCTCCCTGTCAGTGTGTGGTACCCTGTCTGCTGGCAGTGGCCTCGCCCTCCCTGTCAGTGTGGGGTGCTCCGTCTGCTGGCAGTGGCCTCACCCTCCCTGTCAGTGTGGGGTGCTCTGTCTGCTGGGAGTGGCCTCACCCTCCCTGTCAGTGTGGGGTGCTCTGTCTGCTGGCAGTGGCCTGCCCTCCCTGTCAGTGTGGGGTGCTCTGTCTGCTGGCAGTGGCCTCGCCCTCCCTGTCAGTGTGGGGTGCTCTGTCTGCTGGCAGTGGCCTCGCCCTCCCTGTCAGCGTGGGGTGCTCTGTGTGCTGGTAGTGGTCTCACCCTCCTTGTCAGGGCAGTGTGGGGCGCTCTGTCTGCTGGCAGTGGTCTCACCCTCCCTGTCAGTGTGGGGCGCTCTGTCTGCTGGCAGTGGCCTCGCCCTCCCTGTCAGTGTGGGGCGCTCTGTCTGCTGGCAGTGGTCTCACCCTCCCTGTCAGGGCAGTGTGGGGCGCTCTGTCTGCTGGCAGTGGTCTCACCCTCCCTGTCAGTGTGGGGCGCTCTGTCTGCTGACAGTGGCCCCACCCTCCCTGTCAGTGTGGGGTGCTCTGTCTGCTGGCAGTGGCCTCCCCCTCCCTGTCAGGGCAGTGTGGGGTGCTCTGTCTGCTGGCAGTGGCCTCACCCTCCCTGTCAGGGCAGTGTGGGGTGCTCTGTCTGCTGGCAGTGGGCCTCGCCCTCCCTGTCAGTGTGGGGTGCTCTGTCTGCTGGCAGTGGTCTCACACTCCCTGTCAGGGCAGTGTGGGGCGCTCTGTCTGCTGGCAGTGGTCTCACCCTCCCTGTCAGTGTGAGGTGCTCTGTCCGCTGGCAGTGGGCCTCACCCTCCCTGTCAGGACAGTGTGGGGTGCTCTGTCTGCTGGCAGTGGTCTCACCCTCCCTGTCAGTGTGGGGCGCTCTGTCTGCTGGCAGTGGCCTCACCCTCCCTGTCAGTGTGGCGTGCTCTGTCTGCTGGCAGTGGCCTTGCCCTCCCTGTCAGGACAGTGTGTGGTGCTCTGTCTGCTGGGAGTGGCCTCACCCTCCCTGTCAGTGTGTGGTACCCTGTCTGCTGGCAGTGGCCTCGCCCTCCCTGTCAGTGTGGGGTGCTCTGTCTGCTGGCAGTGGCCTCACCCTCCCTGTCAGGACAGTGTGGGGTGCTCTGTCTGCTGGCAGTGGCCTCGCCCTCCCTGTCAGTGTGTGGTGCTCTGTCTGCTGACAGTGGCCTCACCCTCCCTGTCAGTGTGGTGTGCTCTGTGTGCTGGCAGTGGCCTCACCCTCCCTGTCAGTGTGGGGTGCTCTGTCTGCTGGCTGTGGCCTCGCCCTCCCTGTCAGTGTGGGGTGCTCTGTCTGCTGGCAGTGGCCTCGCCCTCCCTGTCAGTGTGGAGCGCTCTGTCTGCTGGCAGTGGCCTCGCCCTCCCTGTCAGTGTGGGGCGCTCTGTCTGCTGGCAGTGGCCTCGCCCTCCCTGTCAGGGCCGTGTGGGGTGCCCTGTCTGCTGGCAGTGGCCTCACACTCCCTGACAGTGTTGGGTGCTCTGTCTGCTGGCAGTGAGCCTCGTCCTCCCTGTCAGTGTAGAGTGTTCTGTCTGCTGGCAGTGGCCTTACCCTCCCTGTCAGGACAGTGTGGGGTGCTCTGTATGCTGGCAGTGGCCTCACACTCCCTGACAGTGTTGGGTGCTCTATCTGCTGGCAGTGGGCCTCGTCCTCCCTGTCAGTGTAGAGTGTTCTGTCTGCTGGCAGTGGCCTTACCCTCCCTGTCAGGACAGTGTGGGGTGCTCTGTCTGCTGGCAGTGGGCCTCGCCCTCCCTGTCAGTGTGGGGTGCTCTGTCTGCTGGCAGTGGCCTCGCCCTCCCTGTCAGGGCAGTGTGGGGTGCCCTTTCTGCTGGCAGTGGCCTCACACTCCCTGACAGTGTTGGGTGCTCTGTCTGCTGGCAGTGGGCCTCGTCCTCCCTGTCAGTGTAGAGTGTTCTGTCTGCTGGCAGTGGCCTCACCCTCCCTGTCAGGACAGTGTGGGGTGCTCTGTCTGCTGGCAGGGCCTCGCCCTCCCTGTCAGTGTGTGGTGCTCTGTCTGCTGGCAGTGGCCTTACCCTCCCTGTCAGTGTGTGGTGCTCTGTCTGTTGGCAGTGGCCTCACCCTCCCTGTCAGTGTGGGGTGCCCTGTCTGCTGGCAGTGGCCTCACCCTCCCTGTCAGTGTGTGGTACTCTGTCTGCTGGCAGTGGCCTCACCCTCCCTGTCAGTGTGTGGTGCTCTGTCAGCTGGCAGTGGCCTCACCCTCCCTGTCAGTGTGTCGTGCTCTGTCTGCTGGCAGTGGCCTCACCCTCCCTGTCAGTGTGTTGTGCTCTGTCTGCTGGCAGTCGCCTCACCCTCCCTGTCAGTGTGGGGTGCCCTGTCTGCTGGCAGTGGCCTCACCCTCCCTGTCAGGGCAGTGTGGGGCACTCTGTCTGCTGGCAGTGGTCTCACCCTCCCTGTCAGTGTGAGGTGCTCTGTCCGCTGGCAGTGGGCCTCACCCTCCCTGTCAGGACAGTGTGGGGTGCTCTGTCTGCTGGCAGTGGTCTCACCCTCCCTGTCAGTGTGTGGTGCTCTGTCTGCTGGCAGTGGGCTCACTCTCCCTGTCAGTGTGGGGTGCCCTGTCTGCTGGCAGTGGCCTCACCCTCCCTGTCAGTGTGTGGTGCTCTGTCTGCTGGCAGTGGCCTCACCCTCCCTGTCAGAGTGGGGTGCTCTGTCTGCTGGCAGTGGCCTCACCCTCCCTGTCAGTGTGGGGTGCTCTGTCTGCTGGCAGTGGCCTCACCCTCCCTGTCAGGGCAGTGTGGGGCGCTCTGTCTGCTGGCAGTGGCCTCACCCTCCCTGTCAGTGTGGGGTGCTCTGTCTGCTGGCAGTGGCCTCACCCTCCCTGTCAGGACAGTGTGGGGTGCTCTGTCTGCTGGCAGTAGCCTCACCCTCCCTGTCAGTGTGGCGTGCTCTGTCTGCTGGCAGGAGCCTCACCCTCCCTGTCAGTGTGTGGTGCTCTGACTGCTGGCAGTGGCCTCTCCCTCCCTGTCAGTGTGTGGTGCTCTGTCTGCTGGCAGTGGCCTCACCCTCCCTGTCAGTGTGGGTGCTGTGTCAGCTGGCGGTGGGCCTCACCCTCCCTGGCAGGACAGTGTGGGGTGCTCTTTCTGCTGGGAGTGATCCTCACCCTCCCTGTCAGGGCAGTGTGGGGCGCTCTGTCTGCTGGCAGTGGTCTCACCCTCCCTGTCAGTGTGGGGTGCTCTGTCTGCTGGCAGTGGCCTCATCCTCCCTGTCAGGACAGGGTGGGGTGCTCTGTCGGCTGGCAGTGGGCCTCGCCCTCCCTGTCAGTGTGGGGTGCTCTGTCTGCTGGCAGTGGGCTCACCCTCCCTGTCGGTGTGGGGTGCTTTGTCTGTGGGCAGTGGCCCTCACCCTCCCTGTCAGGGCAGTGTGGGGTGCTCTGTCTGCTGGCAGTGGCCTCGCCCTCCCTGTCAGGGCAGTGTGGGGTGCCCTGTCTGCTGGCAGTGGCCTCACCCTCCCTGTCAGTGTGTGGTGCTCTGTCTGCTGGCAGTGGCCTCACCCTCCCTGTCAGTGTGGGGTGCTCTGTCTGCTGGCAGTGGCCTCACCCTCCCTGTCAGTGTGGGGTGCTCTGTCTGCTGGCAGTGGCCTCACCCTCCCTGTCAGGGCAGTGTGGGGCGCTCTGTCTGCTGGCAGTGGCCTCACCCTCCCTGTCAGTGTGGGGTGCTCTGTCTGCTGGCAGTGGCCTCACCCTCCCTGTCAGGACAGTGTGGGGTGCTCTGTCTGCTGGCAGTAGCCTCACCCTCCCTGTCAGTGTGGCGTGCTCTGTCTGCTGGCAGGGGCCTCACCCTCCCTGTCAGTGTGTGGTGCTCTGACTGCTGGCAGTGGCCTCACCCTCCCTGTCAGTGTGTGGTGCTCTGTCTGCTGGCAGTGGGCTCACCCTCCCTGTCAGTGTGGGTGCTCTGTCAGCTGGCGGTGGGCCTCACCCTCCCTGTCAGGACAGTGTGGGGTGCTCTTTCTGCTGGGAGTGATCCTCACCCTCCCTGTCAGGGCAGTGTGGGGCGCTCTGTCTGCTGGCAGTGGTCTCACCCTCCCTGTCAGTGTGGGGTGCTCTGTCTGCTGGCAGTGGCCTCATCCTCCCTGTCAGGACAGGGTGGGGTGCTCTGTCGGCTGGCAGTCGGCCTCGCCCTCCCTGTCAGTGTGGGGTGCTCTGTCTGCTGGCAGTGGGCTCACCCTCCCTGTCGGTGTGGGGTGCTCTGTCTGTCGGCAGTGGCCCTCACCCTCCCTGTCAGGGCAGTGTGGGGTGCTCTGTCTGCTGGCAGTGGCCTCGCCCTCCCTGTCAGGGCAGTGTGGGGTGCCCTGTCTGCTGGCAGTGGCCTCACCCTCCCTGTCAGTGTGGGGTGCTCTGTCTGCTGGCAGTGGGCCTCGCCCTCCCTGTCAGTGTGGGGTGATCTGTCTGCTGGCAGTGGCCGCGTCCTCCCTGTCAGGGCAGTGTGGGGTGCTCTGTCAGCTGGCAGTGGCCCTCACCCTCTCTGTCAGGACAGTGTGTGGTGCTCTGTCCGCTGGCAGTGGCCCTCACCCTCTCTGTCAGGACAGTGTGGGGTGCTCTGTCTGCTGGGAGTGATCCTCACCCTCCCTGTCAGGGCAGTGTGGGGTGCTCTGTCCGCTGGCAGTGGCCCTCACCCTCTCTGTCAGGACAGTGTGGGGTGCTCTGTCTGCTGGGAGTGATCCTCACCATCCCTGTCAGGGCAGTGTGGGGTGCTCTGTCTGCTGGGATTGATCCTCACCCTCCCTGTCAGGGCAGTGTGGGGCGCTCTGTCTGCTGGCAGTGGTCTCACCCTCCCTGTCAGTGTGGGGGGCTCTGTCTGCTGGCAGTGGTCTCACCCTCCCTGACAGTGTGGCGTGCTCTGTCTGCTGGCAGTGGGCCTCGCCCTCCCTGTCAGTGTGGGGTGCTCTGTCTGCTGGCAGTGGCCTTGCCCTCCCTGTCAGTGTGGGGCGCTCTGTCTGCTGGCAGTGGCCTCGCCCTCCCTGTCAGGGCAGTGTGGGGTGCCCTGTCTGCTGGCAGTGGCCTCACCCTCCCTGACAGTGTTGGGTGCTCTGTCTGCTGGCAGTGGGCCTCGTCCTCCCTGTCAGTGTAGAGTGTTCTGTCTGCTGGCAGTGGCCTCACCCTCCCTGTCAGGACAGTGTGTGGTGCTCTGTCTGCTGGCAGTGGCCTCACCCTCCCTGTCAGGACAGTGTGGGGTGCTCTGTCTGCTGGCAGTGGCCTCGCCCTCCCTGTCAGTGTGTGGTGCTCTGTCTGCTGGCAGTGGCCTCACCCTCCCTGTCAGTGTGTGGTGCTCTGTCTGCTGGCAGTGGCCTCACCCTCCCTGTCAGTGTGGGGTGCCCCGTCTGCTGGCAGTGGCCTCACCCTCCCTGTCAGTGTGTGTGCTCTGTCTGCTGGCGGTGGGCCTCACCCTCCCTGGCAGGACAGTGTGGGGTGCTCTTTCTGCTGGGAGTGATCCTCACCCTCACTGTCAGGGCAGTGTGGGGCGCTCTGTCTGCTGGCAGTGGTCTCACCCTCCCTGTCAGTGTGGGGTGCTCTGTCTGCTGGCAGTAGCCTCACCCTCCCTGTCAGTGTGGCGTGCTCTGTCTGCTGGCAGGGGCCTCACCCTCCCTGTCAGTGTGTGGTGGTCTGACTGCTGGCAGTGGCCTCACCCTCCCTGTCAGTGTGTGGTGCTCTGTCTGCTGGCAGTGGGCTCACCCTCCCTGTCAGTGTGGGTGCTCTGTCAGCTGGCGGTGGGCCTCACCCTCCCTGTCAGGACAGTGTGGGGTGCTCTTTCTGCTGGGAGTGATCCTCACCCTCCCTGTCAGGGCAGTGTGGGGCGCTCTGTCTGCTGGCAGTGGTCTCACCCTCCCTGTCAGTGTGGGGTGCTCTGTCTGCTGGCAGTGGCCTCATCCTCCCTGTCAGGACAGGGTGGGGTGCTCTGTCGGCTGGCAGTCGGCCTCGCCCTCCCTGTCAGTGTGGGGTGCTCTGTCTGCTGGCAGTGGGCTCACCCTCCCTGTCGGTGTGGGGTGCTCTGTCTGTCGGCAGTGGCCCTCACCCTCCCTGTCAGGGCAGTGTGGGGTGCTCTGTCTGCTGGCAGTGGCCTCGCCCTCCCTGTCAGGGCAGTGTGGGGTGCCCTGTCTGCTGGCAGTGGCCTCACCCTCCCTGTCAGTGTGGGGTGCTCTGTCTGCTGGCAGTGGGCCTCGCCCTCCCTGTCAGTGTGGGGTGATCTGTCTGCTGGCAGTGGCCGCGTCCTCCCTGTCAGGGCAGTGTGGGGTGCTCTGTCAGCTGGCAGTGGCCCTCACCCTCTCTGTCAGGACAGTGTGTGGTGCTCTGTCCGCTGGCAGTGGCCCTCACCCTCTCTGTCAGGACAGTGTGGGGTGCTCTGTCTGCTGGGAGTGATCCTCACCCTCCCTGTCAGGGCAGTGTGGGGTGCTCTGTCCGCTGGCAGTGGCCCTCACCCTCTCTGTCAGGACAGTGTGGGGTGCTCTGTCTGCTGGGAGTGATCCTCACCATCCCTGTCAGGGCAGTGTGGGGTGCTCTGTCTGCTGGGATTGATCCTCACCCTCCCTGTCAGGGCAGTGTGGGGCGCTCTGTCTGCTGGCAGTGGTCTCACCCTCCCTGTCAGTGTGGGGGGCTCTGTCTGCTGGCAGTGGTCTCACCCTCCCTGACAGTGTGGCGTGCTCTGTCTGCTGGCAGTGGGCCTCGCCCTCCCTGTCAGTGTGGGGTGCTCTGTCTGCTGGCAGTGGCCTTGCCCTCCCTGTCAGTGTGGGGCGCTCTGTCTGCTGGCAGTGGCCTCGCCCTCCCTGTCAGGGCAGTGTGGGGTGCCCTGTCTGCTGGCAGTGGCCTCACCCTCCCTGACAGTGTTGGGTGCTCTGTCTGCTGGCAGTGGGCCTCGTCCTCCCTGTCAGTGTAGAGTGTTCTGTCTGCTGGCAGTGGCCTCACCCTCCCTGTCAGGACAGTGTGTGGTGCTCTGTCTGCTGGCAGTGGCCTCACCCTCCCTGTCAGGACAGTGTGGGGTGCTCTGTCTGCTGGCAGTGGCCTCGCCCTCCCTGTCCGTGTGTGGTGCTCTGTCTGCTGGCAGTGGCCTCACCCTCCCTGTCAGTGTGTGGTGCTCTGTCTGCTGGCAGTGGCCTCACCCTCCCTGTCAGTGTGGGGTGCCCCGTCTGCTGGCAGTGGCCTCACCCTCCCTGTCAGTGTGTGTGCTCTGTCTGCTGGCGGTGGGCCTCACCCTCCCTGGCAGGACAGTGTGGGGTGCTCTTTCTGCTGGGAGTGATCCTCACCCTCACTGTCAGGGCAGTGTGGGGCGCTCTGTCTGCTGGCAGTGGTCTCACCCTCCCTGTCAGTGTGGGGTGCTCTGTCTGCTGGCAGTGGCCTCATCCTCCCTGTCAGGACAGGGTGGGGTGCTCTGTCGGCTGGCAGTGGGCCTCGCCCTCCCTGTCAGTGTGGGGTGCTCTGTCTGCTGGCAGTGGGCTCACCCTCCCTGTCGGTGTGGGGTGCTCTGTCTGTGGGCAGTGGCCCTCACCCTCCCTGTCAGGGCAGTGTGGGGTGCTCTGTCTGCTGGCAGTGGCCTCGCCCTCCCTGTCAGGGCAGTGTGGGGTGCCCTGTCTGCTGGCAGTGGCCTCACCCTCCCTGTCAGTGTGGGGTGCTCTGTCTGCTGGCAGTGGCTTCACCCTCCCTGTCAGTGTTTGGTGCTCTGTCTGCTGGCAGTGGCCTCACCCTCCCTGTCAGTGTGGGGTGCTCTGTCTGCTGGCAGTGGCCTCACCCTCCCTGTCAGTGTGGGGTGCTCTGTCTGCTGGCAGTGGCCTCACCCTCCCTGTCAGGGCAGTGTGGGGCGCTCTGTCTGCTGGCAGTGGCCTCACCCTCCCTGTCAGTGTGGGGTGCTCTGTCTGCTGGCAGTGGCCTCACCCTCCCTGTCAGGACAGTGTGGGGTGCTCTGTCTGCTGGCAGTAGCCTCACCCTCCCTGTCAGTGTGGCGTGCTCTGTCTGCTGGCAGGGGCCTCACCCTCCCTGTCAGTGTGTGGTGGTCTGACTGCTGGCAGTGGCCTCACCCTCCCTGTCAGTGTGTGGTGCTCTGTCTGCTGGCAGTGGGCTCACCCTCCCTGTCAGTGTGGGTGCTCTGTCAGCTGGCGGTGGGCCTCACCCTCCCTGTCAGGACAGTGTGGGGTACTCTTTCTGCTGGGAGTGATCCTCACCCTCCCTGTCAGGGCAGTGTGGGGCGCTCTGTCTGCTGGCAGTGGTATCACCCTCCCTGTCAGTGTGGGGTGCTCTGTCTGCTGGCAGTGGCCTCATCCTCCCTGTCAGGACAGGGTGGGGTGCTCTGTCGGCTGGCAGTCGGCCTCGCCCTCCCTGTCAGTGTGGGGTGCTCTGTCTGCTGGCAGTGGGCTCACCCTCCCTGTCGGTGTGGGGTGCTCTGTCTGTCGGCAGTGGCCCTCACCCTCCCTGTCAGGGCAGTGTGGGGTGCTCTGTCTGCTGGCAGTGGCCTCGCCCTCCCTGTCAGGGCAGTGTGGGGTGCCCTGTCTGCTGGCAGTGGCCTCACCCTCCCTGTCAGTGTGGGGTGCTCTGTCTGCTGGCAGTGGGCCTCGCCCTCCCTGTCAGTGTGGGGTGATCTGTCTGCTGGCAGTGGCCGCGTCCTCCCTGTCAGGGCAGTGTGGGGTGCTCTGTTAGCTGGCAGTGGCCCTCACCCTCTCTGTCAGGACAGTGTGTGGTGCTCTGTCCGCTGGCAGTGGCCCTCACCCTCTCTGTCAGGACAGTGTGGGGTGCTCTGTCTGCTGGGAGTGATCCTCACCCTCCCTGTCAGGGCAGTGTGGGGTGCTCTGTCCGCTGGCAGTGGCCCTCACCCTCTCTGTCAGGACAGTGTGGGGTGCTCTGTCTGCTGGGAGTGATCCTCACCCTCTCTGTCAGGACAGTGTGGGGTGCTCTGTCTGCTGGGAGTGATCCTCACCCTCCCTGTCAGGGCAGTGTGGGGCGCTCTGTCTGCTGGCAGTGGTCTCACCCTCCCTGTCAGTGTGGGGTGCTCTGTCTGCTGGCAGTGGTCTCACCCTCCCTGACAGTGTGGCGTGCTCTGTCTGCTGGCAGTGGGCCTCGCCCTCCCTGTCAGTGTGGGGTGCTCTGTCTGCTGGCAGTGGCCTTGCCCTCCCTGTCAGTGTGGGGCGCTCTGTCTGCTGGCAGTGGCCTCGCCCTCCCTGTCAGGGCAGTGTGGGGTGCCCTGTCTGCTGGCAGTGGCCTCACCCTCCCTGACAGTGTTGGGTGCTCTGTCTGCTGGCAGTGGGCCTCGTCCTCCCTGTCAGTGTAGAGTGTTCTGTCTGCTGGCAGTGGCCTCACCCTCCCTGTCAGGACAGTGTGTGGTGCTCTGTCTGCTGGCAGTGGCCTCACCCTCCCTGTCAGGACAGTGTGGGGTGCTCTGTCTGCTGGCAGTGGCCTCGCCCTCCCTGTCAGTGTGTGGTGCTCTGTCTGCTGGCAGTGGCCTCACCCTCCCTGTCAGTGTGTGGTGCTCTGTCTGCTGGCAGTGGCCTCACCCTCCCTGTCAGTGTGGGGTGCCCCGTCTGCTGGCAGTGGCCTCACCCTCCCTGTCAGTGTGTGGTGCTCTGTCTGCTGGCAGTGGCCTCACCCTCCCTGTCAGTGTGTGGTGCTCTGTCTGCTGGCAGTGGCCTCACCCTCCCTGTCAGTGTGTGGTGCTCTGTCTGCTGGCAGTGGCCTCACCCTCCCTGTCAGTGTGTGGTGCTCTGTCTGCTGGCAGTGGCCTCACCCTCCCTGTCAGTGTGGGGTGCCCTGTCTGCTGGCAGTGGCCTCACCCTCCTTGTCAGTGTGTGGTGCTCTGTCTGCTGGCAGTGGCCTCACCCTCCCTGTCAGTGTGAGGTGCTCTGTCCGCTGGCAGTGGGCATCACCCTCCCTGTCAGGACAGTGTGGGGTGCTCTGTCTGCTGGCAGTGGTCTCACCCTCCCTGTCAGTGTGTGGGGCTCTGTCTGCTGGCAGTGGGCTCACCCTCCCTGTCAGTGTGGGGTGCCCTGTCTGCTGGCAGTGGCCTCACCCTCCCTGTCAGTGTGTGGTGCTCTGTCTGCTGGCAGTGGCCTCACCCTCCCTGTCAGAGTGGGGTGCTCTGTCTGCTGGCAGTGGCCTCACCCTCCCTGTCAGTGTGGGGTGCTCTGTCTGCTGGCAGTGGCCTCACCCTCCCTGTCAGGGCAGTGTGGGGCGCTCTGTCTGCTGGCAGTGGCCTCACCCTCCCTGTCAGTGTGGGGTGCTCTGTCTGCTGGCAGTGGCCTCACCCTCCCTGTCAGGACAGTGTGGGGTGCTCTGTCTGCTGGCAGTAGCCTCACCCTCCCTGTCAGTGTGGCGTGCTCTGTCTGCTGGCAGGGGCCTCACCCTCCCTGTCAGTGTGTGGTGGTCTGACTGCTGGCAGTGGCCTCACCCTCCCTGTCAGTGTGTGGTGCTCTGTCTGCTGGCAGTGGGCTCACCCTCCCTGTCAGTGTGGGTGCTCTGTCAGCTGGCGGTGGGCCTCACCCTCCCTGTCAGGACAGTGTGGGGTACTCTTTCTGCTGGGAGTGATCCTCACCCTCCCTGTCAGGGCAGTGTGGGGCGCTCTGTCTGCTGGCAGTGGTATCACCCTCCCTGTCAGTGTGGGGTGCTCTGTCTGCTGGCAGTGGCCTCATCCTCCCTGTCAGGACAGGGTGGGGTGCTCTGTCGGCTGGCAGTCGGCCTCGCCCTCCCTGTCAGTGTGGGGTGCTCTGTCTGCTGGCAGTGGGCTCACCCTCCCTGTCGGTGTGGGGTGCTCTGTCTGTCGGCAGTGGCCCTCACCCTCCCTGTCAGGGCAGTGTGGGGTGCTCTGTCTGCTGGCAGTGGCCTCGCCCTCCCTGTCAGGGCAGTGTGGGGTGCCCTGTCTGCTGGCAGTGGCCTCACCCTCCCTGTCAGTGTGGGGTGCTCTGTCTGCTGGCAGTGGGCCTCGCCCTCCCTGTCAGTGTGGGGTGATCTGTCTGCTGGCAGTGGCCGCGTCCTCCCTGTCAGGGCAGTGTGGGGTGCTCTGTCAGCTGGCAGTGGCCCTCACCCTCTCTGTCAGGACAGTGTGTGGTGCTCTGTCCGCTGGCAGTGGCCCTCACCCTCTCTGTCAGGACAGTGTGGGGTGCTCTGTCTGCTGGGAGTGATCCTCACCCTCCCTGTCAGGTCAGTGTGTGGTGCTCTGTCTGCTGGCAGTGGCCTCACCCTCCCTGTCAGTGTGTGGTGCTCTGTCTGCTGGCAGTGGCCTCACCCTCCCTGTCAGTGTGTGGTGCTCTGTCTGCTGGCAGTGGCCTGGCCCTCCCTGTCAGTGTGGGGTGCCCTGTCTGCTGGCAGTGGCCTCACCCTCCTTGTCAGTGTGTGGTGCTCTGTCTGCTGGCAGTGGCCTCACCCTCCCTGTCAGTGTGAGGTGCTCTGTCCGCTGGCAGTGGGCATCACCCTCCCTGTCAGGACAGTGTGGGGTGCTCTGTCTGCTGGCAGTGGTCTCACCCTCCCTGTCAGTGTGTGGGGCTCTGTCTGCTGGCAGTGGGCTCACCCTCCCTGTCAGTGTGGGGTGCCCTGTCTGCTGGCAGTGGCCTCACCCTCCCTGTCAGTGTGTGGTGCTCTGTCTGCTGGCAGTGGCCTCACCCTCCCTGTCAGAGTGGGGTGCTCTGTCTGCTGGCAGTGGCCTCACCCTCCCTGTCAGTGTGGGGTGCTCTGTCTGCTGGCAGTGGCCTCACCCTCCCTGTCAGGGCAGTGTGGGGCGCTCTGTCTGCTGGCAGTGGCCTCACCCTCCCTGTCAGTGTGGGGTGCTCTGTCTGCTGGCAGTGGCCTCACCCTCCCTGTCAGGACAGTGTGGGGTGCTCTGTCTGCTGGCAGTAGCCTCACCCTCCCTGTCAGTGTGGCGTGCTCTGTCTGCTGGCAGGGGCCTCACCCTCCCTGTCAGTGTGTGGTGGTCTGACTGCTGGCAGTGGCCTCACCCTCCCTGTCAGTGTGTGGTGCTCTGTCTGCTGGCAGTGGGCTCACCCTCCCTGTCAGTGTGGGTGCTCTGTCAGCTGGCGGTGGGCCTCACCCTCCCTGTCAGGACAGTGTGGGGTACTCTTTCTGCTGGGAGTGATCATCACCCTCCCTGTCAGTGTGGGGTGCTCTGTCTGCTGGCAGTGGTCTCACCCTCCCTGACAGTGTGGCGTGCTCTGTCTGCTGGCAGTGGGCCTCGCCCTCCCTGTCAGTGTGGGGTGCTCTGTCTGCTGGCAGTGGCCTTGCCCTCCCTGTCAGTGTGGGGCGCTCTGTCTGCTGGCAGTGGCCTCGCCCTCCCTGTCAGGGCAGTGTGGGGTGCCCTGTCTGCTGGCAGTGGCCTCACCCTCCCTGACAGTGTTGGCTGCTCTGTCTGCTGGCAGTGGGCCTCGTCCTCCCTGTCAGTGTAGAGTGTTCTGTCTGCTGGCAGTGGCCTCACCCTCCCTGTCAGGACAGTGTGTGGTGCTCTGTCTGCTGGCAGTGGCCTCACCCTCCCTGTCAGGACAGTGTGGGGTGCTCTGTCTGCTGGCAGTGGCCTCGCCCTCCCTGTCAGTGTGTGGTGCTCTGTCTGCTGGCAGTGGCCTCACCCTCCCTGTCAGTGTGTGGTGCTCTGTCTGCTGGCAGTGGCCTCACCCTCCCTGTCAGTGTGGGGTGCCCCGTCTGCTGGCAGTGGCCTCACCCTCCCTGTAAGTGTGTGGTGCTCTGTCTGCTGGCAGTGGCCTCACCCTCCCTGTCAGTGTGTGGTGCTCTGTCTGCTGGCAGTGGCCTCACCCTCCCTGTCAGTGTGTGGTGCTCTGTCTGCTGGCAGTGGCCTCACCCTCCCTGTCAGTGTGTGGTGCTCTGTCTGCTGGCAGTGGCCTCACCCTCCCTGTCAGTGTGGGGTGCCCTGTCTGCTGGCAGTGGCCTCACCCTCCTTGTCAGTGTGTGGTGCTCTGTCTGCTGGCAGTGGCCTCACCCTCCCTGTCAGTGTGAGGTGCTCTGTCCGCTGGCAGTGGGCATCACCCTCCCTGTCAGGACAGTGTGGGGTGCTCTGTCTGCTGGCAGTGGTCTCACCCTCCCTGTCAGTGTGTGGGGCTCTGTCTGCTGGCAGTGGGCTCACCCTCCCTGTCAGTGTGGGGTGCCCTGTCTGCTGGCAGTGGCCTCACCCTCCCTGTCAGTGTGTGGTGCTCTGTCTGCTGGCAGTGGCCTCACCCTCCCTGTCAGAGTGGGGTGCTCTGTCTGCTGGCAGTGGCCTCACCCTCCCTGTCAGTGTGGGGTGCTCTGTCTGCTGGCAGTGGCCTCACCCTCCCTGTCAGGGCAGTGTGGGGCGCTCTGTCTGCTGGCAGTGGCCTCACCCTCCCTGTCAGTGTGGGGTGCTCTGTCTGCTGGCAGTGGCCTCACCCTCCCTGTCAGGACAGTGTGGGGTGCTCTGTCTGCTGGCAGTAGCCTCACCCTCCCTGTCAGTGTGGCGTGCTCTGTCTGCTGGCAGGGGCCTCACCCTCCCTGTCAGTGTGTGGTGGTCTGACTGCTGGCAGTGGCCTCACCCTCCCTGTCAGTGTGTGGTGCTCTGTCTGCTGGCAGTGGGCTCACCCTCCCTGTCAGTGTGGGTGCTCTGTCAGCTGGCGGTGGGCCTCACCCTCCCTGTCAGGACAGTGTGGGGTACTCTTTCTGCTGGGAGTGATCCTCACCCTCCCTGTCAGGGCAGTGTGGGGCGCTCTGTCTGCTGGCAGTGGTATCACCCTCCCTGTCAGTGTGGGGTGCTCTGTCTGCTGGCAGTGGCCTCATCCTCCCTGTCAGGACAGGGTGGGGTGCTCTGTCGGCTGGCAGTCGGCCTCGCCCTCCCTGTCAGTGTGGGGTGCTCTGTCTGCTGGCAGTGGGCTCACCCTCCCTGTCGGTGTGGGGTGCTCTGTCTGTCGGCAGTGGCCCTCACCCTCCCTGTCAGGGCAGTGTGGGGTGCTCTGTCTGCTGGCAGTGGCCTCGCCCTCCCTGTCAGGGCAGTGTGGGGTGCCCTGTCTGCTGGCAGTGGCCTCACCCTCCCTGTCAGTGTGGGGTGCTCTGTCTGCTGGCAGTGGGCCTCGCCCTCCCTGTCAGTGTGGGGTGATCTGTCTGCTGGCAGTGGCCGCGTCCTCCCTGTCAGGGCAGTGTGGGGTGCTCTGTCAGCTGGCAGTGGCCCTCACCCTCTCTGTCAGGACAGTGTGTGGTGCTCTGTCCGCTGGCAGTGGCCCTCACCCTCTCTGTCAGGACAGTGTGGGGTGCTCTGTCTGCTGGGAGTGATCCTCACCCTCCCTGTCAGGGCAGTGTGGGGTGCTCTGTCCGCTGGCAGTGGCCCTCACCCTCTCTGTCAGGACAGTGTGGGGTGCTCTGTCTGCTGGGAGTGATCCTCACCCTCCCTGTCAGGGCAGTGTGGGGCGCTCTGTCTGCTGGCAGTGGTCTCACCCTCCCTGTCAGTGTGGGGTGCTCTGTCTGCTGGCAGTGGTCTCACCCTCCCTGACAGTGTGGCGTGCTCTGTCTGCTGGCAGTGGGCCTCGCCCTCCCTGTCAGTGTGGGGTGCTCTGTCTGCTGGCAGTGGCCTTGCCCTCCCTGTCAGTGTGGGGCGCTCTGTCTGCTGGCAGTGGCCTCGCCCTCCCTGTCAGGGCAGTGTGGGGTGCCCTGTCTGCTGGCAGTGGCCTCACCCTCCCTGACAGTGTTGGGTGCTCTGTCTGCTGGCAGTGGGCCTCGTCCTCCCTGTCAGTGTAGAGTGTTCTGTCTGCTGGCAGTGGCCTCACCCTCCCTGTCAGGACAGTGTGTGGTGCTCTGTCTGCTGGCAGTGGCCTCACCCTCCCTGTCAGGACAGTGTGGGGTGCTCTGTCTGCTGGCAGTGGCCTCGCCCTCCCTGTCAGTGTGTGGTGCTCTGTCTGCTGGCAGTGGCCTCACCCTCCCTGTCAGTGTGTGGTGCTCTGTCTGCTGGCAGTGGCCTCACCCTCCCTGTCAGTGTGGGGTGCCCCGTCTGCTGGCAGTGGCCTCACCCTCCCTGTCAGTGTGTGGTGCTCTGTCTGCTGGCAGTGGCCTCACCCTCCCTGTCAGTGTGTGGTGCTCTGTCTGCTGGCAGTGGCCTCACCCTCCCTGTCAGTGTGTGGTGCTCTGTCTGCTGGCAGTGGCCTCACCCTCCCTGTCAGTGTGGGGGGCCCTGTCTGCTGGCAGTGGCCTCACCCTCCTTGTCAGTGTGTGGTGCTCTGTCTGCTGGCAGTGGCCTCACCCTCCCTGTCAGGGCAGTGTGGGGCGCTCTGTCTGCTGGCAGTGGTCTCACCCTCCCTGTCAGTGTGAGGTGCTCTGTCCGCTGGCAGTGGGCATCACCCTCCCTGTCAGGACAGTGTGGGGTGCTCTGTCTGCTGGCAGTGGTCTCACCCTCCCTGTCAGTGTGTGGGGCTCTGTCTGCTGGCAGTGGGCTCACCCTCCCTGTCAGTGTGGGGTGCCCTGTCTGCTGGCAGTGGCCTCACCCTCCCTGTCAGTGTGTGGTGCTCTGTCTGCTGGCAGTGGCCTCACCCTCCCTGTCAGAGTGGGGTGCTCTGTCTGCTGGCAGTGGCCTCACCCTCCCTGTCAGTGTGGGGTGCTCTGTCTGCTGGCAGTGGCCTCACCCTCCCTGTCAGGGCAGTGTGGGGCGCTCTGTCTGCTGGCAGTGGCCTCACCCTCCCTGTCAGTGTGGGGTGCTCTGTCTGCTGGCAGTGGCCTCACCCTCCCTGTCAGGACAGTGTGGGGTGCTCTGTCTGCTGGCAGTAGCCTCACCCTCCCTGTCAGTGTGGCGTGCTCTGTCTGCTGGCAGGAGCCTCACCCTCCCTGTCAGTGTGTGGTGCTCTGACTGCTGGCAGTGGCCTCACCCTCCCTGTCAGTGTGTGGTGCTCTGTCTGCTGGCAGTGGCCTCACCCTCCCTGTCAGTGTGGGTGCTGTGTCAGCTGGCGGTGGGCCTCACCCTCCCTGGCAGGACAGTGTGGGGTGCTCTTTCTGCTGGGAGTGATCCTCACCCTCCCTGTCAGGGCAGTGTGGGGCGCTCTGTCTGCTGGCAGTGGTATCACCCTCCCTGTCAGTGTGGGGTGCTCTGTCTGCTGGCAGTGGCCTCATCCTCCCTGTCAGGACAGGGTGGGGTGCTCTGTCGGCTGGCAGTCGGCCTCGCCCTCCCTGTCAGTGTGGGGTGCTCTGTCTGCTGGCAGTGGGCTCACCCTCCCTGTCGGTGTGGGGTGCTCTGTCTGTCGGCAGTGGCCCTCACCCTCCCTGTCAGGGCAGTGTGGGGTGCTCTGTCTGCTGGCAGTGGCCTCGCCCTCCCTGTCAGGGCAGTGTGGGGTGCCCTGTCTGCTGGCAGTGGCCTCACCCTCCCTGTCAGTGTGGGGTGCTCTGTCTGCTGGCAGTGGGCCTCGCCCTCCCTGTCAGTGTGGGGTGATCTGTCTGCTGGCAGTGGCCGCGTCCTCCCTGTCAGGGCAGTGTGGGGTGCTCTGTCAGCTGGCAGTGGCCCTCACCCTCTCTGTCAGGACAGTGTGTGGTGCTCTGTCCGCTGGCAGTGGCCCTCACCCTCTCTGTCAGGACAGTGTGGGGTGCTCTGTCTGCTGGGAGTGATCCTCACCCTCCCTGTCAGGGCAGTGTGGGGTGCTCTGTCCGCTGGCAGTGGCCCTCACCCTCTCTGTCAGGACAGTGTGGGGTGCTCTGTCTGCTGGGAGTGATCCTCACCCTCCCTGTCAGGGCAGTGTGGGGCGCTCTGTCTGCTGGCAGTGGTCTCACCCTCCCTGTCAGTGTGGGGTGCTCTGTCTGCTGGCAGTGGTCTCACCCTCCCTGACAGTGTGGCGTGCTCTGTCTGCTGGCAGTGGGCCTCGCCCTCCCTGTCAGTGTGGGGTGCTCTGTCTGCTGGCAGTGGCCTTGCCCTCCCTGTCAGTGTGGGGCGCTCTGTCTGCTGGCAGTGGCCTCGCCCTCCCTGTCAGGGCAGTGTGGGGTGCCCTGTCTGCTGGCAGTGGCCTCACCCTCCCTGACAGTGTTGGGTGCTCTGTCTGCTGGCAGTGGGCCTCGTCCTCCCTGTCAGTGTAGAGTGTTCTGTCTGCTGGCAGTGGCCTCACCCTCCCTGTCAGGACAGTGTGTGGTGCTCTGTCTGCTGGCAGTGGCCTCACCCTCCATGTCAGGACAGTGTGGGGTGCTCTGTCTGCTGGCTGTGGCCTCGCCCTCCCTGTCAGTGTGTGGTGCTCTGTCTGCTGGCAGTGGCCTCACCCTCCCTGTCAGTGTGTGGTGCTCTGTCTGCTGGCAGTGGCCTCACCCTCCCTGTCAGTGTGGGGTGCACCGTCTGCTGGCAGTGGCCTCACCCTCCCTGTCAGTGTGTGGTGCTCTGTCTGCTGGCAGTGGCCTCACCCTCCCTGTCAGTGTGTGGTGCTCTGTCTGCTGGCAGTGGCCTCACCCTCCCTGTCAGTGTGTGGTGCTCTGTCTGCTGGCAGTGGCCTCACCCTCCCTGTCAGTGTGTGGTGCTCTGTCTGCTGGTAGTGGCCTCACCCTCCCTGTCAGTGTGGGGTGCCCTGTCTGCTGGCAGTGGCCTCACCCTCCTTGTCAGTGTGTGGTGCTCTGTCTGCTGGCAGTGGCCTCACCCTCCCTGTCAGAGTGGGGTGCTCTGTCTGCTGGCAGTGGCCTCACCCTCCCTGTCAGTGTGGGGTGCTCTGTCTGCTGGCAGTGGCCTCACCCTCCCTGTCAGTGTGTGGTGCTCTGTCTGCTGGCAGTGGCCTCACCCTCCCTGTCAGTGTGGGATGCCCTGTCTGCTGGCAGTGGCCTCACCCTCCCTGTCAGTGTGTGGTGCTCTGTCTGCTGGCAGTGGCCTCACCCTCCCTGTCAGAGTGGGGTGCTCTGTCTGCTGGCAGTGGCCTCACCCTCCCTGTCAGTGTGGGGTGCTCTGTCTGCTGGCAGTGGCCTCACCCTCCCTGTCAGGGCAGTGTGGGGCGCTCTGTCTGCTGGCAGTGGCCTCACCCTCCCTGTCAGTGTGGGGTGCTCTGTCTGCTGGCAGTGGCCTCACCCTCCCTGTCAGGACAGTGTGGGGTGCTCTGTCTGCTGGCAGTAGCCTCACCCTCCCTGTCAGTGTGGCGTGCTCTGTCTGCTGGCAGGAGCCTCACCCTCCCTGTCAGTGTGTGGTGCTCTGACTGCTGGCAGTGGCCTCACCCTCCCTGTCAGTGTGTGGTGCTCTGTCTGCTGGCAGTGGCCTCACCCTCCCTGTCAGTGTGGGTGCTGTGTCAGCTGGCGGTGGGCCTCACCCTCCCTGGCAGGACAGTGTGGGGTGCTCTTTCTGCTGGGAGTGATCCTCACCCTCCCTGTCAGGGCAGTGTGGGGCGCTCTGTCTGCTGGCAGTGGTATCACCCTCCCTGTCAGTGTGGGGTGCTCTGTCTGCTGGCAGTGGCCTCATCCTCCCTGTCAGGACAGGGTGGGGTGCTCTGTCGGCTGGCAGTCGGCCTCGCCCTCCCTGTCAGTGTGGGGTGCTCTGTCTGCTGGCAGTGGGCTCACCCTCCCTGTCGGTGTGGGGTGCTCTGTCTGTCGGCAGTGGCCCTCACCCTCCCTGTCAGGGCAGTGTGGGGTGCTCTGTCTGCTGGCAGTGGCCTCGCCCTCCCTGTCAGGGCAGTGTGGGGTGCCCTGTCTGCTGGCAGTGGCCTCACCCTCCCTGTCAGTGTGGGGTGCTCTGTCTGCTGGCAGTGGGCCTCGCCCTCCCTGTCAGTGTGGGGTGATCTGTCTGCTGGCAGTGGCCGCGTCCTCCCTGTCAGGGCAGTGTGGGGTGCTCTGTCAGCTGGCAGTGGCCCTCACCCTCTCTGTCAGGACAGTGTGTGGTGCTCTGTCCGCTGGCAGTGGCCCTCACCCTCTCTGTCAGGACAGTGTGGGGTGCTCTGTCTGCTGGGAGTGATCCTCACCCTCCCTGTCAGGGCAGTGTGGGGTGCTCTGTCCGCTGGCAGTGGCCCTCACCCTCTCTGTCAGGACAGTGTGGGGTGCTCTGTCTGCTGGGAGTGATCCTCACCCTCCCTGTCAGGGCAGTGTGGGGCGCTCTGTCTGCTGGCAGTGGTCTCACCCTCCCTGTCAGTGTGGGGTGCTCTGTCTGCTGGCAGTGGTCTCACCCTCCCTGACAGTGTGGCGTGCTCTGTCTGCTGGCAGTGGGCCTCGCCCTCCCTGTCAGTGTGTGGTGCTCTGTCTGCTGGCAGTGGCCTCACCCTCCCTGTCAGAGTGGGGTGCTCTGTCTGCTGGCAGTGGCCTCACCCTCCCTGTCAGTGTGGGGTGCTCTGTCTGCTGGCAGTGGCCTCACCCTCCCTGTCAGGGCAGTGTGGGGCGCTCTGTCTGCTGGCAGTGGCCTCACCCTCCCTGTCAGTGTGGGGTGCTCTGTCTGCTGGCAGTGGCCTCACCCTCCCTGTCAGAGTGGGGTGCTCTGTCTGCTGGCAGTGGCCTCACCCTCCCTGTCAGTGTGGGGTGCTCTGTCTGCTGGCAGTGGCCTCACCCTCCCTGTCAGTGTGTGGTGCTCTGTCTGCTGGCAGTGGCCTCACCCTCCCTGTCAGTGTGGGATGCCCTGTCTGCTGGCAGTGGCCTCACCCTCCCTGTCAGTGTGTGGTGCTCTGTCTGCTGGCAGTGGCCTCACCCTCCCTGTCAGAGTGGGGTGCTCTGTCTGCTGGCAGTGGCCTCACCCTCCCTGTCAGTGTGGGGTGCTCTGTCTGCTGGCAGTGGCCTCACCCTCCCTGTCAGGGCAGTGTGGGGCGCTCTGTCTGCTGGCAGTGGCCTCACCCTCCCTGTCAGTGTGGGGTGCTCTGTCTGCTGGCAGTGGCCTCACCCTCCCTGTCAGGACAGTGTGGGGTGCTCTGTCTGCTGGCAGTAGCCTCACCCTCCCTGTCAGTGTGGCGTGCTCTGTCTGCTGGCAGGAGCCTCACCCTCCCTGTCAGTGTGTGGTGCTCTGACTGCTGGCAGTGGCCTCACCCTCCCTGTCAGTGTGTGGTGCTCTGTCTGCTGGCAGTGGCCTCACCCTCCCTGTCAGTGTGGGTGCTGTGTCAGCTGGCGGTGGGCCTCACCCTCCCTGGCAGGACAGTGTGGGGTGCTCTTTCTGCTGGGAGTGATCCTCACCCTCCCTGTCAGGGCAGTGTGGGGCGCTCTGTCTGCTGGCAGTGGTATCACCCTCCCTGTCAGTGTGGGGTGCTCTGTCTGCTGGCAGTGGCCTCATCCTCCCTGTCAGGACAGGGTGGGGTGCTCTGTCGGCTGGCAGTCGGCCTCGCCCTCCCTGTCAGTGTGGGGTGCTCTGTCTGCTGGCAGTGGGCTCACCCTCCCTGTCGGTGTGGGGTGCTCTGTCTGTCGGCAGTGGCCCTCACCCTCCCTGTCAGGGCAGTGTGGGGTGCTCTGTCTGCTGGCAGTGGCCTCGCCCTCCCTGTCAGGGCAGTGTGGGGTGCCCTGTCTGCTGGCAGTGGCCTCACCCTCCCTGTCAGTGTGGGGTGCTCTGTCTGCTGGCAGTGGGCCTCGCCCTCCCTGTCAGTGTGGGGTGATCTGTCTGCTGGCAGTGGCCGCGTCCTCCCTGTCAGGGCAGTGTGGGGTGCTCTGTCAGCTGGCAGTGGCCCTCACCCTCTCTGTCAGGACAGTGTGTGGTGCTCTGTCCGCTGGCAGTGGCCCTCACCCTCTCTGTCAGGACAGTGTGGGGTGCTCTGTCTGCTGGGAGTGATCCTCACCCTCCCTGTCAGGGCAGTGTGGGGTGCTCTGTCCGCTGGCAGTGGCCCTCACCCTCTCTGTCAGGACAGTGTGGGGTGCTCTGTCTGCTGGGAGTGATCCTCACCCTCCCTGTCAGGGCAGTGTGGGGCGCTCTGTCTGCTGGCAGTGGTCTCACCCTCCCTGTCAGTGTGGGGTGCTCTGTCTGCTGGCAGTGGTCTCACCCTCCCTGACAGTGTGGCGTGCTCTGTCTGCTGGCAGTGGGCCTCGCCCTCCCTGTCAGTGTGGGGTGCTCTGTCTGCTGGCAGTGGCCTTGCCCTCCCTGTCAGTGTGGGGTGCTCTGTCTGCTGGCAGTGGCCTCGCCCTCCCTGTCAGGGCAGTGTGGGGTGCCCTGTCTGCTGGCAGTGGCCTCACCCTCCCTGACAGTGTTGGGTGCTCTGTCTGCTGGCAGTGGGCCTCGTCCTCCCTGTCAGTGTAGAGTGTTCTGTCTGCTGGCAGTGGCCTCACCCTCCCTGTCAGGACAGTGTGTGGTGCTCTGTCTGCTGGCAGTGGCCTCACCCTCCCTGTCAGGACAGTGTGGGGTGCTCTGTCTGCTGGCTGTGGCCTCGCCCTCCCTGTCAGTGTGTGGTGCTCTGTCTGCTGGCAGTGGCCTCACCCTCCCTGTCAGTGTGTGGTGCTCTGTCTGCTGGCAGTGGCCTCACCCTCCCTGTCAGTGTGGGGTGCACCGTCTGCTGGCAGTGGCCTCACCCTCCCTGTCAGTGTGTGGTGCTCTGTCTGCTGGCAGTGGCCTCACCCTCCCTGTCAGTGTGTGGTGCTCTGTCTGCTGGCAGTGGCCTCACCCTCCCTGTCAGTGTGTGGTGCTCTGTCTGCTGGCAGTGGCCTCACCCTCCCTGTCAGTGTGTGGTGCTCTGTCTGCTGGCAGTGGCCTCACCCTCCCTGTCAGTGTGGGGTGCCCTGTCTGCTGGCAGTGGCCTCACCCTCCTTGTCAGTGTGTGGTGCTCTGTCTGCTGGCAGTGGCCTCACCCTCCCTGTCAGGGCAGTGTGGGGCGCTCTGTCTGCTGGCAGTGGTCTCACCCTCCCTGTCAGTGTGAGGTGCTCTGTCCGCTGGCAGTGGGCATCACCCTCCCTGTCAGGACAGTGTGGGGTGCTCTGTCTGCTGGCAGTGGTCTCACCCTCCCTGTCAGTGTGTGGGGCTCTGTCTGCTGGCAGTGGGCTCACCCTCCCTGTCAGTGTGGGGTGCCCTGTCTGCTGGCAGTGGCCTCACCCTCCCTGTCAGTGTGTGGTGCTCTGTCTGCTGGCAGTGGCCTCACCCTCCCTGTCAGTGTGGGGTGCTCTGTCTGCTGGCAGTGGCCTCACCCTCCCTGTCAGTGTGGGGTGCTCTGTCTGCTGGCAGTGGCCTCACCCTCCCTGTCAGGGCAGTGTGGGGCGATCTGTCTGCTGGCAGTGGCCTCACCCTCCCTGTCAGTGTGGGGTGCGCTGTCTGCTGGCAGTGGCCTTGCCCTCCCTGTCAGGACAGTGTGGGGTGCTCTGTCTGCTGGCAGTGGCCTCACCCTCCCTGTCAGTGTGGCGTGCTCTGTCTGCTGGCAGTGGCCTCACCCTCCCTGTCAGTGTGGGGTGCTCTGTCTGCTGGCAGTGGCCTCACCCTCCCTGTCAGTGTGGGGTGCTCTGTCTGCTGGCAGTGGCCTCACTCTCCCTGTCAGGACAGTGTGGGGTGCTCTGTCTGCTGGCAGTGGCCTCACCCTCCCTGTCAGTGTGGGGTGCTCTGTCTGCTGGCAGTGGCCTCGCCCTCCCTGTCAGGACAGTGTGGGGTGCTCTGTCTGCTGGCAGTGGCCTCACCCTCCCTGTCAATGTGGGGTGCTCTGTCTGCTGGCAGTGGCCTCGCCCTCCCTGTCAGGACAGTGTGAGGTGCTCTGTCTGCTGGCAGTGGCCTCACCCTCCCTGTCAATGTGGGGTGCTCTGTCTGCTGGCAGTGGCCCCACCCTCCCTGTCAGTGTGGGGTGCTCTGTCTGCTGGCAATGGCCTCACCCTCCCTGTCAGTGTGGGGTGCTCTGTCTGCTGGCAGTGGCCTCACCCTCCCTGTCAGTGGGGGGTGCTCTGTCTGCTGGCAGTGGGTCTCACCCTCCCTGTCAGTGTGTGGTGCCCTGTCTGCTGGCAGTGGCCTCACCCTCCCTCTCAGTGTGGGGTGCTCTGTCTGCTGGCAGTGGCCTCACCCTCCCTGTCAGTTTGGGGTGCTCTGTCTGCTGGCAGTGGCCTCGCCCTCCCTGTCAGGACAGTGTGTGGTGCTCTGTCTGCTGGCAGTGGCCTCACCCTCCCTGTCAGTGTGGGGTGCTCTGTCTGCTGGCAGTGGCCTCACCCTCCCTGTCAGTGTGGGGTGCTCTGCCTGCTGGCAGTGGCCTCACCCTCCCTGTCAGTGTGAGGTGCTCTGTCTGCTGGCAGTGGCCTCACCCTCCCTGTCAGTGTGGGGTGCTCTGTCTGCTGGCAGTGGCCTCACCCTCCCCGTCAGTGTGTGGTGCTCTGTCTGCTGGCAGTGGGCCTCACCCTCCCTGTCAGGTCAGTGTGGGGTGCTCTGTCTGCTGGCAGTGGCCTCACCCTCCCTGTCAGGGCAGAGTTGGGTGCTCTGTCTGCTGGCAGTTGCCTCACCCTCCCTGTCAGTGTGGGGTGCTCGGTCTGCTGGCAGTGGCCTCTCCCTCCCTGTCAGTGTGTGGTGCTCTGTCTGCTGGCAGTGGCCTCTCCCTCCCTGTCAGTGTGGGGTGCTCTGTCTGCTGGCAGTGGCCTCTCCCTCCCTGTCAGTGTGTGGTGCTCTGTCTGCTGGCAGTGGCCTCTCCCTCCCTGTCAGTGTGGGGTGCTGTGTCTGCTGGCAGTGGCCTCACCCTCCCTGTCAGTGTGTGGTGCTCTGTCCGCTGGCAGTGGCCTCACCCTCCCTGTCAGGGCAGAGTTGGGTGCTCTGTCTGCTGGCAGTGGCCTCTCCCTCCCTGTCAGTGTGTGGTGTTCTGTCTGCTGGCAGTGGCCTCACCCTCCCTGTCAGGGCAGAGTTGGGTGCTCTGTCTGCTGGCAGTGGCCTCACCCTCCCTGTCAGTGTGGGGTGCTCTGTCTGCTGGCAGTGGCCTCTCCCTCCCTGTCAGTGTGGGGTGCTCTGTCTGCTGGCAGTGGCCTCTCCCTCCCTGTCAGTGTGTGGTGCTCTGTCTGCTGGCAGTGGCCTCTCCCTCCCTGTCAGTGTGGGGTGCTCTGTCTGCTGGCAGTAGCCTCTCCCTCCCTGTCAGTGTGTGGTGCTCTGTTTGCTGGCAGTGGTCTCTCCCTCCCTGTCAGTGTGGGGTGCTGTGTCTGCTGGCAGTGGCCTCTCCCTCCCTGTCAGTGTGGGGTGCTGTGTCTGCTGGCAGTGGCCTCACCCTCCCTGTCAGGGCAGAGTTGGGTGCTCTGTCTGCTGGCAGTGGTCTCTCCCTCCCTGTCAGTGTGGGCTGCTGTGTCTGCTGGCAGTGGCCTCTCCCTCCCTGTCAGTGTGTGGTGCTCTGTCTGCTGGCAGTGGCCTCACCCTCCCTGTCAGGGCAGAGGTGGGTGCTCTGTCTGCTGGCAGTGGCCTCTCCCTCCCTGTCAGTGTGTGGTGCTCTGTCTGCTGGCAGTGGCCTCTCCCTCCCTGTCAGTGTGTGGTGCTCTGTCCGATGGCAGTGGGCCTCACCCTCCCTGTCAGTGTGGGGTGCTCTGTCTGCTGGCAGTGGCCTCACCCTCCCTGTCAGTGTGGGGCGCTCTGCCTGCTGGCAGTGGCCTCACCCTCCCTGTCAGTGTGTGGTGCTCTGTCTGCTGGCAGTGGCCTCTCCCTCCCTGTCAGTGTGGGGTGCTGTGTCTGCTGGCAGTGGCCTCACCCTCCCTGTCTGGACAGTGTGGTTGCTCTGTCTGCTGGCAGTGGGTCTCACCCTCCCTGTCAGTGTGGGGTGCTGTGTCTGCTGGCAGTGGCCTCACCCTCCCTGTCAGTGTGGGGTGCTCTGTCTGCTGGCAGTGGCCTCACCCTCCCTGTCTGGACAGTGTGGTTGCTCTGTCTGCTGGCAGTGGGTCTCACCCTCCCTGTCAGTGTGGGGTGCTGTGTCTGCTGGCAGTGGCCTCACCCTCCCTGTCAGTGTGGGGTGCTCTGTCTGCTGACAGTGGCCTCACCCTCCCTGTCAGTGTGTGGTGCTCTGTCTGCTGGCAGTGGCCTCTCCCTCCCTGTCAGTGTGTGGTGCTCTGTCTGCTGGCAGTGGCCTCACCCTCCCTGTCAGTGTGTGGTGCTCTGTCTGCTGGCAGTGGCCTCACCCTCCCTGTCAGGGCAGTGTGGGGTGCTCTGTCTGCTGGCAGTGGCCTCGCCCTCCCTGTCAGGACAGTGTGGGGTGTTCTGTCTGCTGGCAGTGGCCTCACCCTCCCTGTCAGGGCATTGTGGGGTGCTCTGTCTGCTGGCAGTGGCCTCGCCCTCCCTGTCAGGACAGTGTGTGGTGCTCCGTCTGCTGGCAGTGGCCTCACCCTCCCTGTCAGTGTGTGGTGCTCTGTCTGCTGGCAGTGGTCTCTCCCTCCCTGTCAGTGTGGGGTGCTGTGTCTGCTGGCAGTGGCCTCTCCCTCCCTGTCAGTGTGGGGTGCTGTGTCTGCTGGCAGTGGCCTCACCCTCCCTGTCAGGGCAGAGTTGGGTGCTCTGTCTGCTGGCAGTGGTCTCTCCCTCCCTGTCAGTGTGGGCTGCTGTGTCTGCTGGCAGTGGCCTCTCCCTCCCTGTCAGTGTGTGGTGCTCTGTCTGCTGGCAGTGGCCTCACCCTCCCTGTCAGGGCAGAGGTGGGTGCTCTGTCTGCTGGCAGTGGCCTCTCCCTCCCTGTCAGTGTGTGGTGCTCTGTCTGCTGGCAGTGGCCTCTCCCTCCCTGTCAGTGTGTGGTGCTCTGTCCGATGGCAGTGGGCCTCACCCTCCCTGTCAGTGTGGGGTGCTCTGTCTGCTGGCAGTGGCCTCACCCTCCCTGTCAGTGTGGGGCGCTCTGCCTGCTGGCAGTGGCCTCACCCTCCCTGTCAGTGTGTGGTGCTCTGTCTGCTGGCAGTGGCCTCTCCCTCCCTGTCAGTGTGGGGTGCTGTGTCTGCTGGCAGTGGCCTCACCCTCCCTGTCTGGACAGTGTGGTTGCTCTGTCTGCTGGCAGTGGCCTCACCCTCCCTGTCAGTGTGGCGTGCTCTGTCTGCTGGCAGTGGCCTCACCCTCCCTGTCAGTGTGGGGTGCTCTGTCTGCTGGCAGTGGCCTCACCCTCCCTGTCAGTGTGGGGTGCTCTGTCTGCTGGCAGTGGCCTCACTCTCCCTGTCAGGACAGTGTGGGGTGCTCTGTCTGCTGGCAGTGGCCTCACCCTCCCTGTCAGTGTGGGGTGCTCTGTCTGCTGGCAGTGGCCTCGCCCTCCCTGTCAGGACAGTGTGGGGTGCTCTGTCTGCTGGCAGTGGCCTCACCCTCCCTGTCAATGTGGGGTGCTCTGTCTGCTGGCAGTGGCCTCGCCCTCCCTGTCAGGACAGTGTGAGGTGCTCTGTCTGCTGGCAGTGGCCTCACCCTCCCTGTCAATGTGGGGTGCTCTGTCTGCTGGCAGTGGCCCCACCCTCCCTGTCAGTGTGGGGTGCTCTGTCTGCTGGCAATGGCCTCACCCTCCCTGTCAGTGTGGGGTGCTCTGTCTGCTGGCAGTGGCCTCACCCTCCCTGTCAGTGGGGGGTGCTCTGTCTGCTGGCAGTGGGTCTCACCCTCCCTGTCAGTGTGTGGTGCCCTGTCTGCTGGCAGTGGCCTCACCCTCCCTCTCAGTGTGGGGTGCTCTGTCTGCTGGCAGTGGCCTCACCCTCCCTGTCAGTTTGGGGTGCTCTGTCTGCTGGCAGTGGCCTCGCCCTCCCTGTCAGGACAGTGTGTGGTGCTCTGTCTGCTGGCAGTGGCCTCACCCTCCCTGTCAGTGTGGGGTGCTCTGTCTGCTGGCAGTGGCCTCACCCTCCCTGTCAGTGTGGGGTGCTCTGCCTGCTGGCAGTGGCCTCACCCTCCCTGTCAGTGTGAGGTGCTCTGTCTGCTGGCAGTGGCCTCACCCTCCCTGTCAGTGTGGGGTGCTCTGTCTGCTGGCAGTGGCCTCACCCTCCCCGTCAGTGTGTGGTGCTCTGTCTGCTGGCAGTGGGCCTCACCCTCCCTGTCAGGTCAGTGTGGGGTGCTCTGTCTGCTGGCAGTGGCCTCACCCTCCCTGTCAGGGCAGAGTTGGGTGCTCTGTCTGCTGGCAGTTGCCTCACCCTCCCTGTCAGTGTGGGGTGCTCGGTCTGCTGGCAGTGGCCTCTCCCTCCCTGTCAGTGTGTGGTGCTCTGTCTGCTGGCAGTGGCCTCTCCCTCCCTGTCAGTGTGGGGTGCTCTGTCTGCTGGCAGTGGCCTCTCCCTCCCTGTCAGTGTGTGGTGCTCTGTCTGCTGGCAGTGGCCTCTCCCTCCCTGTCAGTGTGGGGTGCTGTGTCTGCTGGCAGTGGCCTCACCCTCCCTGTCAGTGTGTGGTGCTCTGTCCGCTGGCAGTGGCCTCACCCTCCCTGTCAGGGCAGAGTTGGGTGCTCTGTCTGCTGGCAGTGGCCTCTCCCTCCCTGTCAGTGTGTGGTGTTCTGTCTGCTGGCAGTGGCCTCACCCTCCCTGTCAGGGCAGAGTTGGGTGCTCTGTCTGCTGGCAGTGGCCTCACCCTCCCTGTCAGTGTGGGGTGCTCTGTCTGCTGGCAGTGGCCTCTCCCTCCCTGTCAGTGTGGGGTGCTCTGTCTGCTGGCAGTGGCCTCTCCCTCCCTGTCAGTGTGTGGTGCTCTGTCTGCTGGCAGTGGCCTCTCCCTCCCTGTCAGTGTGGGGTGCTCTGTCTGCTGGCAGTAGCCTCTCCCTCCCTGTCAGTGTGTGGTGCTCTGTTTGCTGGCAGTGGTCTCTCCCTCCCTGTCAGTGTGGGGTGCTGTGTCTGCTGGCAGTGGCCTCTCCCTCCCTGTCAGTGTGGGGTGCTGTGTCTGCTGGCAGTGGCCTCACCCTCCCTGTCAGGGCAGAGTTGGGTGCTCTGTCTGCTGGCAGTGGTCTCTCCCTCCCTGTCAGTGTGGGCTGCTGTGTCTGCTGGCAGTGGCCTCTCCCTCCCTGTCAGTGTGTGGTGCTCTGTCTGCTGGCAGTGGCCTCACCCTCCCTGTCAGGGCAGAGGTGGGTGCTCTGTCTGCTGGCAGTGGCCTCTCCCTCCCTGTCAGTGTGTGGTGCTCTGTCTGCTGGCAGTGGCCTCTCCCTCCCTGTCAGTGTGTGGTGCTCTGTCCGATGGCAGTGGGCCTCACCCTCCCTGTCAGTGTGGGGTGCTCTGTCTGCTGGCAGTGGCGTCACCCTCCCTGTCAGTGTGGGGCGCTCTGCCTGCTGGCAGTGGCCTCACCCTCCCTGTCAGTGTGTGGTGCTCTGTCTGCTGGCAGTGGCCTCTCCCTCCCTGTCAGTGTGGGGTGCTGTGTCTGCTGGCAGTGGCCTCACCCTCCCTGTCTGGACAGTGTGGTTGCTCTGTCTGCTGGCAGTGGGTCTCACCCTCCCTGTCAGTGTGGGGTGCTGTGTCTGCTGGCAGTGGCCTCACCCTCCCTGTCAGTGTGGGGTGCTCTGTCTGCTGGCAGTGGCCTCACCCTCCCTGTCTGGACAGTGTGGTTGCTCTGTCTGCTGGCAGTGGGTCTCACCCTCCCTGTCAGTGTGGGGTGCTGTGTCTGCTGGCAGTGGCCTCACCCTCCCTGTCAGTGTGGGGTGCTCTGTCTGCTGACAGTGGCCTCACCCTCCCTGTCAGTGTGTGGTGCTCTGTCTGCTGGCAGTGGCCTCTCCCTCCCTGTCAGTGTGTGGTGCTCTGTCTGCTGGCAGTGGCCTCACCCTCCCTGTCAGTGTGTGGTGCTCTGTCTGCTGGCAGTGGCCTCACCCTCCCTGTCAGGGCAGTGTGGGGTGCTCTGTCTGCTGGCAGTGGCCTCGCCCTCCCTGTCAGGACAGTGTGGGGTGTTCTGTCTGCTGGCAGTGGCCTCACCCTCCCTGTCAGGGCATTGTGGGGTGCTCTGTCTGCTGGCAGTGGCCTCGCCCTCCCTGTCAGGACAGTGTGTGGTGCTCCGTCTGCTGGCAGTGGCCTCACCCTCCCTGTCAGTGTGTGGTGCTCTGTCTGCTGGCAGTGGTCTCTCCCTCCCTGTCAGTGTGGGGTGCTGTGTCTGCTGGCAGTGGCCTCTCCCTCCCTGTCAGTGTGGGGTGCTGTGTCTGCTGGCAGTGGCCTCACCCTCCCTGTCAGGGCAGAGTTGGGTGCTCTGTCTGCTGGCAGTGGTCTCTCCCTCCCTGTCAGTGTGGGCTGCTGTGTCTGCTGGCAGTGGCCTCTCCCTCCCTGTCAGTGTGTGGTGCTCTGTCTGCTGGCAGTGGCCTCACCCTCCCTGTCAGGGCAGAGGTGGGTGCTCTGTCTGCTGGCAGTGGCCTCTCCCTCCCTGTCAGTGTGTGGTGCTCTGTCTGCTGGCAGTGGCCTCTCCCTCCCTGTCAGTGTGTGGTGCTCTGTCCGATGGCAGTGGGCCTCACCCTCCCTGTCAGTGTGGGGTGCTCTGTCTGCTGGCAGTGGCCTCACCCTCCCTGTCAGTGTGGGGCGCTCTGCCTGCTGGCAGTGGCCTCACCCTCCCTGTCAGTGTGTGGTGCTCTGTCTGCTGGCAGTGGCCTCTCCCTCCCTGTCAGTGTGGGGTGCTGTGTCTGCTGGCAGTGGCCTCACCCTCCCTGTCTGGACAGTGTGGTTGCTCTGTCTGCTGGCAGTGGGTCTCACCCTCCCTGTCAGTGTGGGGTGCTGTGTCTGCTGGCAGTGGCCTCACCCTCCCTGTCAGTGTGGGGTGCTCTGTCTGCTGGCAGTGGCCTCACCCTCCCTGTCAGTGTGTGGTGCTCTGTCTGCTGGCAGTGGCCTCTCCCTCCCTGTCAGTGTGTGGTGCTCTGTCTGCTGGCAGTGGCCTCACCCTCCCTGTCAGTGTGGGGTGCTCTGTCTGCTGGCAGTGGCCTCACCCTCCCTGTCAGTGTGTGGTGCCCTGTCTGCTGGCAGTGGCCTCACCCTCCCTGTCAGTGTGGGGTGCTCTGTCTGCTGGCAGTGGCCTCTCCCTCCCTGTCAGTGTGTGGTGCTCTGTCTGCTGGCAGTAGCCTCTCCCTCCCTGTCAGTGTGTGGTGCTCTGTCTGCTGGCAGTGGCCTCACCCTCCCTGTCAGTGTGTGGTGCCCTGTCTGCTGGCAGTGGCCTCACCCTCCCTGTCAGGGGGTGCTCTGTCTGCTTGCAGTGGCCTCACCCTTCCTGTCAGTGTGGGGTGCGCTGTCTGCTGGCAGTGGCCTCACCCTCCCTGTCAGTGTGGGGTGCTCTGTCTGCTGGCAGTGGTCCTCACCCTCCCTGTCAGTGTGGTTGCTCTGTCTGCTGGCAGTGGTCCTCACCCTCCCTGTCAGTGTGGTTGCTCTGTCTGCTGGCAGTGGTCCTCACCCTCCCTGTCAGGTGGTGCTCTGTCTGCTGGCAGTGGCCTCACCCTCCCTGTCAGGGGGTGCTCTGTATGCTGGCAGTGGTCCTCACCCTCCCTGTCAGTGTGGTTGCTCTGTCTGCTGGCAGTGGCCTCACCCTCCCTGTCAGTGTGGGGCGCTCTGTCTGCTGGCAGTGGCCTCGCCCTCCCTGTCAGTGTGGGGCGCTCTGTCTGCTGGCAGTGGCCTCGCCCTCCCTGTCAGTGTGGTGTGCTCAGTCTGCTGGCAGTGGCCTCACCCTCCCTGTCAGTGTGTTGCTCTGTCTGCTGGCAGTGGCCTCACCCTCCCTGTCAGTGTGTGGCGCTCTGTCTGCTGGCAGTGGCCTCGCCCTCCCTGTCTGGACAGTGTGGGGTGCTCTGGCTGCTGGCAGTGGTCCTCACCCTCCCTGTCAGTGTGGGGCGCTCTGTCTGCTGTCAGTGGCCTCACCCTCCCTGTCTGGACAGTGTGGGGTGCTCTGGCTGCTGGCAGTGGTCCTCACCCTCCCTGTCAGTGTGGGGCGCTCTGTCTGCTGGCAGTGGCCTCACCCTCCCTGTCAGTGTGTGGCGCTCTGTCTGCTGGCAGTGGCCTCACCCTCCCTGTCAGTGTGGGGTGCTCTGTCTGCTGGCAGTGGCCTCGCCCTCCCTGTCAGTGTGTGGCGCTCTGTCTGCTGGCAGTGGCCTCACCCTCCCTGTCAGTGTGGGGTGCTCTGTCTGCTGGCAGTGGCCTCGCCCTCCCTGTCAGTGTGTGGCGCTCTGTCTGCTGGCAGTGGCCTCGCCCTCCCTGTCAGTGTGGGGTGCTCTGTCTGCTGGCAGTGGCCTCACCCTCCCTGTCAGTGTGGGGTGCTCTGTCTGCTGGCAGTGGTCCTCACCCTCCCTGTCAGTGTGGGGTGCTCTGTCTGCTGGCAGTGGTCCTCACCCTCCCTGTCAGTGTGTGGTGCTCTGTCTGCTGGCAGAGGCCTCACGCTCCCTGTCAGTGTGGGGTGCTCTGTCTGCTGGCAGTGGCCTCACCCTCCCTGTCAGTGTGGGGTGCTCTGTCTGCTGGCAGTGGCCTCTCCCTCCCTGTCAGGGCAGCAGGATGCTTTGAGATGCCTCCCTGGCACTCTCGAGTGTGGCACAGGGCGCAGCCCCGGTGCGGGTGGGTGCCGGGCCCCCGGTGGGTGTCTGTCCTCTCGTGCCCCCGTGCCTGCAGAGGGGGCGGCAGGTGCCTGCCCCGGAGCCCCCGCCCCGCTCCTCGCTCGACGGCTAATCATCTTAATGAGCCGCGCCTGGCACCAGCAACATCTGCCCTGGGTGCTGAGGGCAACTGCGTGCCAGGCCCAGCTGCTGCCCGCTGACTGGAGGATGGAGGGGCTGGGGGCACGGCCTGCGAGAAGGAGGCCCCCGCTCTCACCCCTTCCTGCCTCTCGAGGACCCCGTTGTTGTGTAGGCTGCCACCTCCACCAGCAGAAGGGACTTGTAGCTTGCGTCCTGTTTCTGCTCAGACTCGTATTTCTTTGTTCTCTCCCTTCCTTCCTCTAGTCTCGGTCTTCCTTTCTCATCTCACACTCATATATTCCCTGTTCACTTTCTTCTTTTCTCCGCTCACGCTCTTATATTCCCTGTTCACTTTCTTCTTTTCTCCGCTCATGCTCTTATATTCCCTGTTCACTTTCTTCTTTTCTCCGCTCACGCTCTTATATTCCCTGTTCACTTCCTTCTTTTCTCCGCTCACGCTCTTATATTCCCTTTCTTCTTTTCTCCGCTCACGCTCTTATATTCCCTGTTAACTTTCTTCTTTTCTCCGCTCACGCTCTTATATTCCCTGTTCACGTTCTTCTTTTCTCCGCTCACGCTCTTATATTCCCTGTTCACTTTCTTCCTTTCTCATCTCACGCTCTTATATTCCCTGTTCACTTTCTTCTTTTCTCCGCTCACGCTCTTATATTCCCTGTTCACTTTCTTCTTTTCTCCGCTCATGCTCTTATATTCCCTGTTCACTTTCTTCTTTTCTCCGCTCACGCTCTTATATTCCCTGTTCACTTCCTTCTTTTCTCCGCTCACGCTCTTATATTCCCTTTCTTCTTTTCTCCGCTCACGCTCTTATATTCCCTGTTAACTTTCTTCTTTTCTCCGCTCACGCTCTTATATTCCCTGTTCACGTTCTTCTTTTCTCCGCTCACGCTCTTATATTCCCTGTTCACTTTCTTCCTTTCTCATCTCACGCTCTTATATTCCCTGTTCACTTTCTTCTTTTCTCCGCTCACGCTCTTATATTCCCTGTTCACTTTCTTCTTTTCTCCGCTCATGCTCTTATATTCCCTGTTCACTTTCTTCTTTTCTCCGCTCACGCTCTTATATTCCCTGTTCACTTCCTTCTTTTCTCCGCTCACGCTCTTATATTCCCTTTCTTCTTTTCTCCGCTCACGCTCTTATATTCCCTGTTAACTTTCTTCTTTTCTCCGCTCACGCTCTTATATTCCCTGTTCACTTTCTTCTTTTCTCCGCTCACGCTCTTATATTCCCTTTCTTCTTTTCTCCGCTCACGCTCTTATATTCCCTGTTCACTTCCTTCTTTTCTCCGCTCACGCTCTTATATTCCCTTTCTTCTTTTCTCCGCTCACGCTCTTATATTCCCTGTTAACTTTCTTCTTTTCTCCGCTCACGCTCTTATATTCCCTGTTCACGTTCTTCTTTTCTACGCTCACGCTCTTATATTCCCTGTTCACTTTCTTCTTTTCTCCGCTCACGCTCTTATATTCCCTGTTCACTTTCTTCTTTTCTCCGCTCACGCTCTTATATTCCCTGTTAACTTTCTTCTTTTCTCCTTTTTAAAAAAAGGTTTTTAAAAAAAAGGTCAAGGTGCACCAGTTCAACGTTTTTAGAAACTGTTAAGTCTGATAAAGTCAACAGAAATGATCACATCAGTTATTTCTTGTAATCTTGACAGTTCTTTATTCAGGTCAGTTGAAAAGAAAAACTATACACAGGATCTACAGCCGACGCGTTTCGTCCTCAAGGGACTTCTTCAGGGCTGTTATAAAAAAGACAATATACAAACTTCTTTTGCTCACATTAGAATGGCCAGGACTTTCTCTGAGCCCGAACGGAATTCCTTTCAGACACAATATGGCGGCCGCAATACTTCGTTTGATGGTGTGACAATCAGACCCAGTACTTACACAATATGGCCACGGAGAGTGTCGCCGATTTCATTGACAAATTGAAACCAGGTGTAGTTAATTAATGATAGTTTAGGCGAGTATATAAACCTGAACAAATTCATCAGTACTCTGTCGGTACTTGACGGAGGAGGACGTCGCTTTGCACGCTGAGTTAACCAGGCCACGTAGGAACCAGGGGATGCTGCAGTTCACTTTACCAAG
Organism: Lissotriton helveticus; assembly: GCF_964261635.1. Taxonomy (NCBI): domain Eukaryota; kingdom Metazoa; phylum Chordata; class Amphibia; order Caudata; family Salamandridae; genus Lissotriton; species Lissotriton helveticus. The sequence continues at coordinate 74,365,566 of NC_136063.1, forward strand.
GTAAAAGGGAGACTCACATAGATTAGACACTAAATTTTCATTCATCTGGAGCCTCATAGATAGCTTTAGGTAAACAAGAGTGGTACTTTTGTTAAATTAATATAATGGATATTTACACTTTATCCCTCAGCTTATGTAGATAAAGGTGAACTTCTTGTAATGAGATATATTTAAATGGCAAGTCTTGTAAGGACGCCTTTTATTTTACTGAACTTTTTCTCCTGTCTCTTGATTCTTTTAGAGTGTCTAAGCAATAGAATCACTATATTTTCCTTCACCAACAAGAAAACAAGAGTAGGTAAGACATGCATGATGCACAGTATAGATTAACTGAAAAGTAGATATACACCCCAGTTGATTTGCTATATTATAGCACTCTGAAATAGGTGCGGCCATGTAATGCAACTTTGGGCCGCTGGTTTTTACATTTAGGACATAATAGTATTTATACTGTCCATTTCCCTGTTTTTTATAGACGACAGACGGAATTCCTCTTCTATTCTCTCTACCCTGGTTCCATTATTATTGGATTATTTTCTTCATTTTGATGTAAGTGTCGTGTACGTGCCCTTTACATATATCCAAATAACCGGCAGCTTTCCCCCTGGTAATCAAGAAGCTGCTATCTGTCATTATTAGTCGTCATTTAGGAGATTTTCTAAAAACTTCTGTTTATACCATAGGTGGCTTGTACATATAATATTGAAATGTTGCTTACCGCGGATGTGATTCGGTTGAACTTGACCATGAATAGACATACATGGCCTATCAATAAGAATTGATTTGCTGGAACAGAACCCTCAACTAATATTTGTCTGAAAAACGGGGTAGGTTATAGGGTTCTCTTTTAACTAATTCCATTCAATGGAATCACCATTGGCTCTTAGAGTGCTCTCTTATCCACGGTCTTATGGTTACCCTTTCAGTAATGATCTTGCATTTATCACCCTCAGATACCATTTGTACAACAGCTCGATTTTACGATTATATCCACTTACTCGTTAACAACGGAAGAAGATCCAAGAACATCATCTATAGTGACTATATTGGTATGATTGCTGTTTTGTGCTAAATACAATATTGTTAGCTCCCCATTATCTTCTCTCTTTGTCTTTTAAAAATTTGGGGTTCACAGCTCTTAAATATCCATGGTGACCCACATTTCTATGATGTGGGGGCAACCAAATATAGAGGGACATGCCTATATGGAGAACAATATGCAATAATCAGTAGTAGATTTTCATTTAAAGTGGCATCTTTTTCTCTCACAACAATGATATAAAACGATAATGTTGTAATTGAGGATTATAATTGAGATTTTTGTGCCCCTTCTAAACTTAACAGAAGAGCTCAACAAATGACGTTTAATTTATTTGAAATAACGTTTATTTTTTGTAATTACATACAGCAACATTACTGTGTTAATAAATGCTCTGTTCAAATCTAATCAGGATAGTCCAAGATATACTATAATTTGTTGGCAAGTCTTATATAGGATTTGTATTAGATATATTCTTGCGATGTACTATTGAAGAAGTCTGGCTTTCTTTGCATAAGCTTAGTTGCTTCCCCCTTATTTTAATGTAAGTTTTAACTGTATGTTTTGTATATTGTCTTTTTTATAACAGCCCTGAAGAAGTCCTTTGAGGACGAAACGCGTCAGCTGTAGATCCTGTGTATAGTTTTTCTTTTCAACTGACCTGAATAAAGAACTGTCAAGATTACAAGAAATAACTGATGTGATCATTTCTGTTGACTTTATCAGACTCAACAGTTTCTAAAAACGTTGAAGTGGTGCACCTTGACCTTTTTTAAAAAAGCTTTTCATAGTTCATGTTTTGAACCTACATTGTAACGGTGGGTGTTTTGAAGTGTGCACACAGACTGCCCCATGCACTAGAGGGTGGGGCAGTCTCTGCACACTTAGGAATTCCAGCATTATGCCATACTGGAGCCAACAACTTTCAGATCCCTTTCACACTGACATGAGCCATTCCATGCGCCATCGTAACCACTGCAAGCACATACGCATCGCGTAACAACCATCGCTGATGTTCTGATAATTCAACCCAACAACCATTTGCATCTAATTTACCCGTACTCTCTCTCCACACACTCAGTTCTTTCTCTGTAGCTTCAGCTTGAATAGACTTCACACTCTCTATCGTATCTTCACACATTCCAACGTCACCAATCCATCTTGCAGGGCCCGCCACATACATTCGACTCATCACATCTCTTGCTGTTTCTTTCGCCACTTCATCAGCAAACGCGTTACCGCGATCAACGTCGTCAGTAACCTTCTTGTGTGCACTACATTTCACAATCGCAACTTGCAATGGCAAGGTAAGTGACTCAAGAAGCTCATTCACCAACTGACCATGCTGTATCTTAGCTCCATGCGAGGTTAGAAACGCATGCTCTTTCCACAATCATCCAAAACTATGAGCCACACCAAACGCATACTGGCTGTCAGTATATATGGTCACTTTAATTCCTTTTGATAATACACACGCTCTCGTAAGTGCAATCAACTCTGCTGCTTGGGCTGAATTGTGTGGGATGCGTGCAGCTTCAACAATCGTGTGCAAAGTCATAACAGCATATGCTGCAGTCGTATCACCATTCGGAAGCTTGAAGCATGAACCATCCACCCATAAGGTACCATCACACCTCACAAGAGGAGTGTCCTTAAGATCTACTCTCCCTTTCAGTTCTTCTTCTGTCCTAAGAAAGCAATCATGCTGTTCAGAAACATCTGTCTCTGCTACAATCGGCAAAAACGTAGCTAGATTCAACGTGTTGCATCTGTTTATGTGCACATGACCCGCTAAAAGTGTCAACTCATAACCTGACAATCGAGCACTAGTTAAGTGCTGTGTCTTGGTCCTGTTTAACAAAGTGTCCACTACATGTGGAACCATTACAATCAACGTATTATTCATCACCAAACCAGCAGACTGACGAATAGAAACAGCTGCTGCTGCCGTCGCTCTCAAGCAACTCGGCAACGCTCTAGCTACCGGATCCAAAGTTGACGAAAAATACGCACATGGACGCTGCTTGTCCCCAAAAGATTGTGTCAACACTGACAACGCACATCCTTCTTTCTCATGGACATACAGTGTAAAGGGCTTACTGTAGTCGGGGGTACCCAACACAGGAGCCGAACACAATGCATCACGCAATTCGGAAAAACTTTTCTGACAATCTTCAGACCACGGAAGGGGATTTGGCGTATCTTTACGGGTCAATGTCACCAAAGGTTTGGCCAGCAGGGAAAAATGCGGTATCCATTGTCTGCAATATGACGTGATACCCAAGAAAGCGCGCACTTCTCTCTGTGTAATTGGCACACTCAATTTTGCAATCGCTTGAATTCGTTCTGGGGTCAATCTTCTTCCCTCCTTCGATAAGAGATGACCTAAGTAGGTCACTTCTTGTCGATAATACTGTAATTTAGAAAGGGACACTTTATGATGCAGATCAGACAAATGACGCAACAACGACAAGGTGGCTTCTTTACAAATCTCCTCAGTATCTGCAGTGACTAGTAAATCGTCGACGTACTGAATAAGAGCAGCACCATCAGGTAAAACAATTGTATCAAGCTGAGTCTTCAAAGCCTGACTATATATTGATGGGCTCTCAAAATAGCCTTGAGGAGCGCGTTTGAAGCGGAAGCTTCGACCTCCTAAACAGAATCCAAAGATATCCCTACTCTCTTCGGCAATCGGGATGCTGAAGAAAGCATTCTTCAAATCAATCACCGAGAACCAAGTGGCTGAAGCTGGAATCATGGTCAGTAGGGCAGTGATATCAGGAACAACTGGAAACTGTGGCACAACTATTTTATTCACCTCTCTAAGATCAATCACAAACCTGTAAACAGGTGGCTGAGAAGAGTCAGTTCGTTTCAGAACAGGCAGAACGGGGCTATTGCAAACGTCACCTCTTGTTTCTTCAATTACATCTTTCTCAATCAAGTCATGAATAATCGCTAGCAACGCCCTTTCACCTTCACCAGAGATCTTGTATTGGGGAATGCGTGGCATTTTAACATTTTCTTTTAACGTCACAACATATGGCGGTATTTCCAAAAGGCCCACATCGTTAGGACCAGTAGCCCACAGAATATCAGGGAGGGACGACAATTCTGTCGGAAGTTTATTTTTTGACAAATACATCGAGGAGACCACCTTCTTACCCAGTGTAAGTTGTACTCCCGAAGGAGAACAATATAACGTCGCATACAATCTTTTCAACAGATCCAATCCTAACAAGTTCTCACCACAACCCGTCGTCAGAATAAGGGGTGCTTCGAATTCACAAGGTCCAACAGAAAGAGACATAGGACTAGAAATCGGGTTCCTAACCGGGGCGCCAGAAAAACCTACTGAAACATTCGTCTCGCCAGACAAAGGTGCGCCAGGGAGTTTAGAGTGCATAATAGAACTCTTTGTAGCACCAGTATCCAACAGAAAAGGTTCTGACACACCTGATGTAATCACCTCAACATAAGGTCCACTCTGATCTACTGGAACTGAAACAACTCCCTCTCTTTGTCTATGGCTGTCCTAGCAATCATCACCTTCCATATTCTCACTTTCTGCATAGTAGTCATCAGCATAGTACTGAGTCGTCCTACCAGACGCGTTATTCTGCTGATCAAAACTATTCATTGAATTTTGTGGAGGAAAGGAACGTGCGTTCTGGGGGAACCCTCCACGTCCTCTACCTCTAGGCGCTTGTGGAACACCTCGACCTCTTGTACTAGAAACACCATTCATACGCTGTAACAGAACAGGGCAGTTACTTTTGAAATGACCTTCCTCTTTGCAATATGCACATTGATTGGGGCCTACAGGAAAACGTGGTTGAGAAAACTCAACCCTTTGCGAGTTTCTCTGAAACTGCTGAGGTTGCTGATAGTCACGCTGACCACCACGAGGCAGATACGCCTGCTGTAAAAGAACCTTCATCTTCAATTCTTTAGTTTTCTTGTCTGCCCTATCCTTCTCATCCTTATCTCTATTTTCGTAGTACTGTGCAGTAGCCAATATCTGTGCTGATGAGGAAACGGCCCAAGAACTCTCTGAATCTTTCAATTTCTTACACAACTCGGGAAGTAAATTGTGCACAAACTTGTCAACGAACAACCGTTGACCACCTTCTGTACTCATGTCTTGACCACTGTGGTCGATAAACATCTCTTCAAACCTAGTGAAGAAATCGGACACTGTTTCATCTTTTTCTACTTACACGCAGACAGTTTATTCCAATTTACACGCATCGCGGGCATTAAAGTCTTCATGTAAGTAACGATCCTACCAGGGAGTTCTGCAACTAAAGGCTCAGGTTTAGCACCACCAACTTGTCGGCCATCTGCAGCAGCAATATTAACCCAGGTATCACCTAACTCCTGTGCATGATCCGTGTGACGAATCAATCCCCATAAAGGCTGTGGAACCACATTTCCAAACAACATGTCTATACCAGCTAGATTCATAACACATGAGTCTGCGGTCTGTGATAATTCCTTATAATACCCTGCAGGATTTTTACGGGGGTCAGGTAAGGTCAGCTTAAGAGCCAAAAATTCAGCACGTTTCCATGGAACATGTACCCAAACACGCTGAAAATGAGGCTGAACAGGTGGATTAGCGGCTAGATCCCCTTCTTTCCAAACTGGGGGAACTTCTCTCATGGGATATTGTCGCGCTTTTCTCCTTGCAGAGGGATCAGGTTCAAACAACGACCGAGAGATAGCCTCACTCCTAAATGACAACAATGTCGCAACTGCTCTTTCAACATCAGAACCCACAATCGTGCCTTTCGCGAACTCAAACCGTACACGACACAACTCAGGAGGATTGGGTTCCAAATCATTATCCTCCAATTCTTCACAAAGAAAAACACACATTTTATCAAAAACATATCTCTGCTTCGGTGCTTCCCATTGGCGGAAGACATCCATAACAGACTCTAACTCATATCTTGCAGGGTCGGTAACCCATTTATGTGCCAAATGATCCTATACTCCCTTCTCTCTAGAATCAGGCAGTTGGCTACGCAACTGTTTACGCTCTGAAACGGGGGTCATGTTTAATGACCCAAAGAAAGGAGACAAAAGACTAGTAACAGTATCCGTCATTCTCTGTCGGACAGAAGGAGAAGTTGACAGGACAGGATTTAAAGCGGATTGAGAAGAAGCTAATGTAGGAGCAGTAGCAGAGGAGGTAGCAAGAACAGGTGAAAAAGTCATAGGAATTAAAGACGGAGCAGGTAGCAAAGTCGGCTGCCCTTGAGAAGGCTGCCCTAAAGGAGTAGGAGCCAGCTGTAGAGGGGCTGGCGGCTGTGCAATAGCAGGAGGCAAAACAACAAGAGGTTGCGCCGCTAAAGGTTGCGGAGGTGCTGTAGCACTCTGCGCATAAGGGGGTGGTGAACTCAACAGATGTGACATTAAAGGATCTTTCTCAAGTTCCTTTGCTGTATCTTGTTGAAGAGGTGGCAAAACTGGATAGCATTTATCGATCGCCATTTTACGTTGCCTGTGCAACTGCTCACTCGCTTGTTCTTCTTCATTATCTTTATACTGCATAGCAGCTTGCATTATCGAGATACCCTTTTCTCTTTTATTTCTCTTTGCTAATTTAATTTCTTTCTGTTTGGCTTCCTTTCGCCATAGGCGGAAGGAGTCAAACATCGCCGGCCGGGCTTTCTTCTTAAAAAGTCTAACCTCTAGGTTATCTAAAATTTCCGTGTCAAAACTACCATATCGGGGCCATTGTAGGACACCGTCCTTTTTTGTGTAACGAATCCATACTTCGTTATATGCGATGGGGCCCACGCCATGCTTCACATACAGTTCATAGGTTGGAGTTCCAATCGGAGGAACCAGACACGAGTCCTCCAATCGGGAATCCCTATTATAACCACAACAAAACAAATTTCCAAGTCTGCTAAGGCCAGGCATCTTCGCTCACTAGTCTAGCTTCAAACTTCAAGGGAATATCAAATACGATAGTCTCGTGAATACACGAGTCCCTCGGCTTTGGTACTTGCAAGTTCCAAATCAAAGATCCCAAGGGGATACCCAAAAACTAAGAACCAAAACTAAGGACTGGGAGATGCTCCACTCATACTTAACTGAGGTATCGATGGCGTCACCAGAAGACTCGTCCATCATCTCGCTCTACAAATCATCAAAGGGTCCAAGACAGGGCGATAGTCAGGGCAGCAGTCCTTCGTAGCCGTTGGAAAGCGGGGAACCTTGCAGCAAAGACTTTCGGACCACCACGACATACAGGGGTCGATGAAGTGGTTGGCCTTCCTCCAGAATTTTCACACAAAGCTCCTCACGAACCTCTGGCTTGGACCGGTACCGCTGAAATCGCCCTACGCTGGGCGCCAAATGAAGTACCGTGTTATTTAGAACCCAGCGGTGCCAGGGGACACACCCAAAGTCTTTGGATTCTCCTGTCTCAGACTAAAGAAACGCAGAGACTTCTTGGTGACGTCAAAGATCAGATTTATTGGCTGCAACCAGTAACAGGTATCCTAGAAGTACAACACGGTGTATATTCTCAGGAGACTGCTCAACTTTACAAAGCTGGTCATCCCTTTTATACAGAATATAATGCTTCAGGCAAACATTCCTTATTTACAGTTGACCATTCACATATTTTCACGACAAAGAAAAAGCAGAATCATGATGACAAGCCCATATTTCAGTTTGTCCAGCCCACAATCAATTACCCGGCAAGGCCCAACACTTTTCATCAGATAATCGGACGGACCCCTAATAAAATTGGGCACCTCCTCATCGTAAAGCAGGCCATAAAGAAAGGAAAAGAGACAGGTGTGGGTAAGATTAGACATAGTTGTGTGCAATACAGGGTTTATGGCATGTTGTGGCTTGATCCCTAATCTCGATCGGCCACTGGAAAAGGAACTGGCCGAACAGGTTTGGCTTCGGGCAGTGGAGTCAGCTTGCCCAGGTCACACAGAAGTCAACAGAAAGTGTACGTGTCCCTAAGACTCGTTCGGCCTTAGACATCCGCCTATGTGAGGGCAACCACAAAATGGCTGCCGTACACAAAATGGAACCAGAGGGTTCAGAACAGAATCCCTTATTTCATGGTGATCTCGCCACTCAAATATGACGAAAATACTCACACACCTTACACTTGTCATTTTCGGTCTGATGTTACCAAAATCATCATGATACGGCGATTTTATGACATGGGTGCAGAATTTCAGTACTACATTTCTTCCTTTCCCTATTCACTCTCTTCCTTTCTCAGTGCGCTCTCTTCCTTTCTCTGCTAGATTCCATTGTCAAAGCACTCCCACCAATAGTCAAAGAGAGTAGTTTCAAAATATCATATTTATTTATTTTGGATTTGTATCACGCACAGCTGCCCCAGGGGCAGGGCGTCCCAGCGCCACCAAAGACCATAGACGTGAGCCCCAGGAGGAAGATTAAAAACTAAACAGGGACGAGCCAGGTCTTCATGGCTTAACGGAAAGCAAGGGGGTTCTGGATCGCTCTGATGGAAACAGGGAGCGAATTCCAAAGTTTCGCAGCAAGACTGTGAAACGAACGACCACCAGCTCGTGCTTTCAAAACTCGAGGAATGCGGACCAACGCTTGGTCAGCAGATCTCAAAGAACGCCGCGGAACATAGAACTCTAGCAAATTTGCCAGCCCTAAAAGTGCCTGAAGAGTCAGGATCCTGTGCGACACACAGAGACTTGAACTGAATGCGCTTTTCAACGGCAGCCAATGGAATTTAAGAAGCACACGAGCAACCGAACAGGATCTCGGGAGTGCCGCCAAGATGTGAGCTGCTGCGTTCTGTACTCTCCTCAGACGCCTAATGCTGGACTTATTGGCGCCCAGATATTCACATGATTATTCATTTCCGGGACGCCGAGATCACACAGACGATGGTACACACTAATCAGAGGCAGGAGACGTATCATGGCTCTCTATGCGTGGACCAACCGGGTTTGATTCACATTACCGATGACGTCGCTACATTTCCAGATATATGTTTGTGGCCAGCAACAGAACGGGAGGCCACGTAAAACAGAAGAAAGAGTAATTTGGACAAATTTGCAATTTTCAAAATACTTAGAACAAAGGATCTACTACATTTTTATTACTCCTCAACGATACAGTTTGATTCACATTTTTTCTTCAATTACGTATGACCACTGGACCGTGAACTTAGCCTTGAAGAAGTCACTGCGCGACGAAACACGTGTCCGCTGTTGTTCCTGGTTTTAGTACACGCTACGGTCTACAGCCTTCTGACTTTTGTCTTAAATTTTAGAATGAATTATGTGAAATTGAAATTTTGGAACTACTCTCTTTTACTATTGTTGGGAATGCTTTGGTACTGCGATCTTACTTGTCTGCACAGAGGTACTTGTGCTAATGTGTTTCATGCATCCATGGTAGTAGGATGCTTTTGTACCAATATTAGATACTGCTCGATATTTTCTTACAATTGTTGTACACGACAGAAGAGGTGCGATCGACAAAGCCACTATTACCTTTTCAAATTATTTCTCTTCCTTTCTCTGTTCAATGTCTTCCATTCTCTATTAACTCTCTTCCTTTCTCTGTTCACTTTTCCTTCCTCAGTTCACTCTCTCCCTTTCTCCATTCACTCTTACTTTTTCCGTTCACTCTTTCTCTGCTCACTCTCTCTCGTTCTCTATTCACTCTCTGTTTCTCTGTTCTTTTTCTTAGTTCACTCTCTTTATTCATGCTCTCTCTTGCTCTGTTCGCTCTTCTTTTCTATGTTTACTCTCTTTTATCTTAGTTCACGCTCTTGATTTCTCTGTTCACTCACTTCCTTTCTCTGTTCACTCTTTCTTTCTCAGTTTGCTCTCTCTCTTTCTCTATTCTGTCTCTTCCTTTCTCAGTTCATTATAAAGCGGACCGAGGCAAATCTAAAATGCGCTTTTATGGGTGTATTCACAAGCCCTTGCACCGCTGGTGCATCACTTTTAATATGGGAACAAGTGACGGATTGACGGTGCAAGGGGCTTGTAAATAAGCCCCTTCGTTTTTTGATACACTCGCTCGAAAGTACCTAAACAAACTTCGGTGACCAGTCCGTACAATGCACCAGTCCTCACAAAGATAGTGTTTGCCAGGGTCTGACGTGGTTAACCCTCTCTGTGGGGACCAAGTCGGTCCCAACAGCATGAGTTATGCATGCCCACACACGCGCACATATACACGTACACACTCACAGAAGCGTTCACTGGTACGCGCCGGATACCAAGTACCACCTTGACACTAGGAAGCGTACTTGGTGCCAAGGGGAGAGAATGTGGCAAAACGGCTAGGCCGGTCGACCTCGGAGCTGGGGAACCGGGTTCGAGTCTCGGCAACAACGCTCAACATCCTGTGATTCTGGGCAAATCGCTTAATCTCCCCTATGCCTAACAAAAATGAATGTGTTTCCATATGTAACGTAACTGGTGCTCATGTAAAGCGCTCCGATACCTCCGGGTCTAGTTAGCGCCGGAGTTAGCGCTATATAAAACTCCCCCCCACAAAAAAACCCTGAAAAATGCAAGGAGTCCAGAGTCAACAGACTCTCAGCAGTAATGAACCGAGGGTGGGCGCTGGTCGACCCCTCTCGCCCCAAAGGAAAATCGCAAATAGGATTCGCAGGGTACAGCCTCACCTGGGGGCATATGTATGAATGGAATTTTTTAGACGTAAACGCTGCTTTTTTGCAATTCGCAGAATTTGCGACTAAAAATTCGCGAAAAGGGATGTAGTAGGTAAATTGCATCGCAAAATTAAGGAATCGCAAAATTTGCGATTCCTTAATTTTGCGTAAGCATTTAAGGAATTGCAAATTGAGATTCCTTAAATGCTATGCAACAAGCACTCAAGTTTTGCGATTTCTCCTTAAGAAATCGCAAATTATCACCAACTTTAAGTTGGTGGTAATTTGCGATTTCTTTTACAAATGCACTTTTTGGCATTTGTAAAGGTGCCATGTGGCGCAGGGCATGTATGTGCGCCATATGCGCACACATGTTCATTTCAGGGGTGCATCAGGGTGTCGTTATGACACCCTTGCACCCTTGAAATTATTCTCAATTTGCGATTCTCAAATTGCGAATCGCAAATTGAGAATGACTTCTCATTCATTCCTATGGGCCTCCTGGCCCATAGAAATGAATGGGAAAGTATTCCTTAATTGCGATTTCGCAATTTGCTGATCGCAATTAAGGAATATTAAGAATTCGCGAAAACAAATTGAGATTTTTTACATACATCCCGTTTTGCAATTCTCAAATAGCAATTCTCAGAAAATGGCTATTTGAGAATCACAAACAGGGATTTTCATACATATGCCCCTAGGTCCTTCAAGACCTGGGCGTTTTTTGTCCCGGGTTTCAGCGCAGCCCCTGATGTCAAGGGATTGATTCATGTCTTAAGTGGTGTGGGCTGATGTGTCGTGATGCACACCTGTATCCGCAGTGGTGGACCTCCGCATAATCTCTTTGCGTCTCTGTGCGCCTTTTTTAAATGCCAATAAAAAACTATTTTAAACAAGCAAACAGCAGTCAAAAGAACCTCCAAAGTCCAGCCATGGATTTCAACAGAGCAGAGGTGTCCCCAGGAGGTGAGGGCTGCAAGATGAAGGAATCTGCAAATGTTTACTTGAAGCCAGGGTCCAGCTTACATCAACCACCGACTGAACGTCCACCAACCCTCCAGACACCTGCGCCCCCGCCCCGCATCCACCGCAGCAACAGTGGAGGACCTGGAACGGCCTCCCTCCACAGCTCATCATCATCTGCTGGAATACATTAAAAAAACTCAAGGCCTGGCTGTGATGAGAGAGATATAGATATAGATATAGAGAGAGATAGAGAGAGACAGAGAGAGATAGAGACTTAGAGACAGAGAGACAGAGAGGCAGAGAGATAGAGAGATAGACAGATAGAGAGATAGACAGAGAGATAGACAGAGAGACAGACAGATAGAGAGATAGATAGAGAGATAGATAGAGAGACAGACAGATAGAGAGATAGATAGAGAGATAGATAGAGAGACAGACAGATAGAGAGATAGATAGAGAGATAGATAGAGATAGACAGATAGAGAGAGAGAGAGATAGAGATAGACAGATGAGTGAGGAAGATGGCCGCCGGGTAGGAGCTCTTGGTAAGAGCTCCGAGTGCTGGAGATCCCAATTTGGCCTTTATCTCCGTTAGCACCCAGCTGCATCCCTCACCATTCTGTGCAAAGCAATTACAAAGTAACTGGAGTACGAGTAACTGGATTTAAAGTAACTTTAAGCTTCCTTACCCGTCTGACGGAGGACGAAACCTGCGGAGGATCCCCGACCTGCCCGGAGGCGACACATCGCGGGAGAAGACTGAGACACCCCCTCCTTCCTCTTCGGACCCTGGGCCCCCCCCTGGCCTGAGACGAAGCACGACGACTCGGATGCTTGCTGCCTGGAGCCCGCGGCGGACGACGGGTGCACGTTGTGGTTGCCCGCGACTGCCTGCAAGACGAGCTGTATGGCGGTGCACCGGAGGGGTCCAAGCCGCCGGCAAACACCACTGCCAGTAGCGGTCTGACCATCAGAGGCGTCCGGTACGCCTGTGGGCGCCACCACCGGCACCGGCTGCAGAGGTTGGCTGACTGCTACTGAGGCGCCGGGCGATCCCGGAGGTGGGCTGGAAGGACGACACAGGTGCCAGGAGTTGAACGGAGGCGTGTTGCGCTGCCACAGGAGCAGCTGATTGGAGCCCTGAGGCGTACGGGATCCGGGGGAACAGCGACGCACAACAGGAGCTTGCACCGCCTACGACGGGAGTCGGAGGTGACCGGAGGTGGGGCGCCGCCGCCCAGAGAGCAGCAGGAATGGAGCCGTGAGGCGGACGGGATAATGGGAGACAACGGAAAACGGACCGACCAGAGCCTGCCCCGTCTGCACAGGGAACTGAGGTGACTGTGGGGATTGCGCTGGTGACCGGAGGAGATGTTTGTCTCCTGAGCCCTGAGGCAGACGGGAAAACACACGGGAAAACACACGCCGCGCACACACATCAACCTGCCAGAAGGCGGTGCAGTAGCGGTGTTCTTTCTTTCTTTCTGTCTAGACCGATAAATGCTTCACTTTGCACCACTTCGCTGGCAACATCTTAGTACTGGCTGAGCAGAATCTACAAGAAGGTATTTATCGACCCTGATCGCCTGTACACATTTCCCTCTTCCTTTGTTCAAAATGGCTGTGGCCATAAAACAGTAGTAATAAATCGCCTCCTGTATCTACGAGGCCCACGAGGCTCCCCGGTCTGACTCCTCCACACAAGACCAAAATAGAGATAAGACTCCCTCCCAGCAAGATAGGATCTGGACTTGCTCAAACAGAAACTAGAATCTGACTCTACCCTTCCCTGTGCCTAAAGCAACAGCAACTAACAGAGGACTATCGTATCTATCTCCCCTATTTTGGCGGCCATTTTGGAGTGGTCTGACCCTCTCTCTCTTTGGTGGCCATCATGGACTAGTCTTTCACAATATATGACCATACCCTAAGAACTGGCCTCCTTAGACTAATCTTAGACTAATCTCAACTACCGAGTGTCTGCCGTTTATTGCAGTATTGTACCTCTACGTGTACTTAATGCACTGACCGCTACCTCATATATTTCTGGCTGCTCACTAGGGTCATTTTTGACTCATGCTGCTTTTGTTTGCACATGTATTCTGTATATGTATTTTGGCCCGGTATATCATTAATATTATACTTCTATGTGTATATTGCACCCTTCGCACTTTCTATTTAGTATTGCACCGATAGCTACCTCATATTTTTTATATCTCCATTTCACTCTGTGCACACCTGTATTTTGTTCTAGTGTATCACTAGTATTACACTTCTAGACTGTACACTGTTATAAGCTGCACCCTTTTTACCTCTATTTCTGTATTGCACCGACTGCTACCTCATACTTTTATTATTATTATTTTTATTTTTATTTTTATTTCTCTATATATCTTTCTTTCTCTTTTTCTTTGTTGTAAGCTGCACCCATTCCACTTTATTCCTTGGACTGCACCAATTACTACCTCCTATATTTTGATATTGTGGTATTTTGATTCTGATTCTGATTATGTTGACTGCTCAATAGTATCACTTTTGGCTCCATGTAACGTACTGTTTGCATCTGTTTTTTGCACACGTGTACCACTTTAGTTCATCCTCGCCATCCTAACATGGATCCCATCGGTAAGCACACTTATAAAGTAAACTACCCACCCACACTCACCAAAAAAGCCGCTAAACGCTATAAACACAACTTCCTGAGATCCCACCCTGAAACCCCCTTTGCCGACACCTACTTCTCACCGGTCAATGGATCCCTGAACACTGATATCATCTTCCACACCTCACGCAGAGCTCAATGGAGAAAAACGTTCCACACCTTACTTACAGTCTCCACCACCAGGAAATCCGCTCATGGCCTAACTCTCTCAATCACACCATCACAACTCTTCCCAGGTAGAGCCACCATTACTATTTACAATAACGGGATGGTCCTATCTCAAGCCACAGACAGGAACTTGGAACTACTAGACAACCTGTTCCCCACTTTCAAAGATCACCTCTCCAATCCGCGGTCAGACATTCACATTTCCCTCAGTCCCACCACCCCTGACCTCATAGCTCCCACCACACACAACCCTTCTAACCTAGCACAGCACCAGGTAGCTGCTACACACTCAGCATTCAGTGACACACCTACCACCCCAGACTACTCAGCTCCCACCCACAACCCCTCTCTCCCAGTTCAGCTCCGGGTAACAACCACTCACGCCTCAAACACAGACACAGATCCTTCCCCCTCTTACAACACTCGCACCCCCCACCCCTCCTTCCGGACCGAGTACCTCCACACATACCATTATCACGCCTCTCTCCCAGAACATCACAGCCAACATTAACACGGCTAACCTAGTTCCGCACCAACACGACACGCACAAAGACAAATCCCACCCTCTATCCCCCCCCATGCTCACTCCCCACCCCCCTCTAACTAACTATGCAGAACACACCTCTTCTCTTAATCTAACTCCCCCCCCACAACAGGACCATCTCCAATCCCATTTCCCCACCCACTCTCAGCCCCCATTATCCTTCCTGCATCCCCAGCTCCACTAACATACACCCATCCTCCACTTTGATCTCTCCGCCTACCAACAACGCCCACACTCACGCCCACACTCATACCACCAACCTCCTCCCCACCTCATCCACACCCAACCCGCCCAAACACTCACCCCTCCTAATACCATCTCGTACACTAACATAACGGAGTCCTGCACCAACACCAGCCCACTACCCCGCCTGCACGACATCTCCTTGGTCAGTCATCCACCCTCGACCTCCACCCCCACCTCCATCACTCACCCCACATTGGACTTGATTATGGCCACCCTCATCCAGATCAAAGGAGACATACACATCATCAAAGAACTACTCTCCACACACCCCATACACCCCTCACTCACCTCCACCTCCACCCCAAACATGTCCCCTACCATACCGGTTGACACTCTCACTCAGCACTCCACACACCGGACTTCAATGCCTGTTCGTAATCGCAACAACCGCCCCCGTCGCCCCTGCAACCCCTCACCCACCTCCACCTCTCCTCCCAACGAGTCCCCCACCTCTTCGGTTAACTCTCTCACTCGACACTCCCCACACTGGACTTCAATCCCTGCTAGCAATCGCATCAACCGCCCTCGTCGCCCCTGCAACCCTCTTTCGGACCTCGACACACTCACTCTCCTCCGTGAATATGACCCAACCCCCCAAAATCACACATCCACCACACACCTCACCATTCCCACGATACACTCAAATGCCCTTAGACCCCCCACACTAACCAGCAGAATCTCCAACCCCAATAACCTTAGAAAAGTCCCTCTCTCTCTTGAACCCTCTACTGCCCTCAACACACCCCGTCTGAAATGCACTCTCCTTAACTGCAGATCGGCCTCGAAACATTCCGCCGCCATCGCTGATCTCCTCTTAGCGCTGGATCTTGACCTAATCATTCTGACTGAAACATGGCTAACTGAACCCTCATCACCTATAATGGACATTCTGGTTCCACCTAATTACCACATAATTAGACTTGACAGGCCAGGCAAAATAGGTGGTGGAATCGCATGCATCCACAGGAACAACCTCTCCGTTCTGAAAGGCAAGTCCACCTCCATATCATCCCCAACATCCTGTGAATACATCTGCCTCGACATTATCAGTGGGGACAAACCGATATGCTCTCTACACTGCATTTACCACCCACCCAGAGACAACCTCACCTTTTCTCAACAAATCATGGATATGATCTCAACCAACTCCGGACGGCAGCTCACCCAAATATACCTTGGCGACTTCAACCTCCACTGGAACGATCGCAATGACGCAGTGGTAAATAGTCTTAAAAGTTTCCTCAATGCCCTTGACCTCACCCAAATATGCAACAGCACGACCCTCTATCCTCGACCTTATCTTCTCCAAAGAGGACTCTATCCAACTCGAGTCTATCCAACCTTGTGACTGGTCAGATCACCATATTGTCACATTCTTCATCAATGTAAAAGTTAAATCCAAGCCGGCTCAATCCTCCAAGCCCAAAGTCTGGAAAAGAGACCTGAAAAAACTCAATCCAAGCTCTCTGCCTCCTAACAGCTGCAATCTCCTACTACCACCGCCCGGCGTTAAGGACGTTCAATCACTGACTGACCACTACCTCAATGCTATGACCTCAATAATAAATGAGGCGGCACCTATGCAGTTAAAAAGAGTCTCAACTAAAATGTCCAACCCATGGTATGACGGAAGTCTCAATGAGGATAGACGAGACATGCGAATGGCAGAACGCACCTGGAGATCAGCTCCCTCTGCACTGCACCTAAAAACTTTGAAGAAAAAGAGAAACGCCTATTTCAGGAAAATAAAACGCTCAAAACTAGACTTCTTCAGCCTCCAGCTCGACCAAGCAAAAAACCGTCCGAGAAAACTGTTTGAGCTAATCAAAACACAATCCAAGGAACAACCCCAACCACTCAGCACTGTGCGCGAAGCTCCCTCCTGTGAAGACTTCTCCGCTTTCTTTATCCAAAAAACTGACAACATAAAGAGCGATCTCCTCGCGGACGCAAGCCTCTACTCCAAACCTCACTGCATAGCACCCATTGAACCAAAAAACAATGCTACATGGTCATCCTTTGGCACATACTCTGAAGAGGAAATTGGCAAACTGCTCAGCACCTTGAAACCATCCAATCACCTCACAGATCCCCTTCCTGCTAACGCTGTAAAAGACTTTGCCCCTTTGCTTCTCCCACTCTGGACTAGAATTATCAATGGCTCACTTCAACAAGGAACCATACCTGACTCCCTCAAAGTTGGACAAGTCACACCCTTACTAAAGAAACCTACAGCCGACTACTCTGATCTGAACAATTACCGTCCCATCACTAATATCCCCACTCTCGCCAAACTGCTGGAAAAATGCGTACAACTACAATTGACTAAACACATTGAACAATTTGATCTCCTCAATCCTCATCAACCAGGTTTCCGCGCAGGACACAGTACAGAAACTGCTATGACTCACATAATTGACGACGCACTTCAAATGCTAGACCAAAACGACACCTGCCTCCTCATCCTTCTTGATTTCTCTTCAGCATTCGACACCGTTAAACATGAGAACTTACTCGAACTACTAAGCACTAGAATGGGATTATCTGGAACTGTTCTCAAGTGGTTCACTTCCTTTCTTCACAACAGGTCGCAGAAATTCAAGAGCAACAACCTGATGTCCTCGCCAATACCTGTAACGCTGGGCGTCCCCCAAGGATCCTCACTATCCCCAACTCTGTTCAACCTAGTGATGGAACCTCTCACCACCTTGCTACAAGCATCCAACTTACACTTTCACATGTACGCCGATGACACCCAACTATATCTCAAATTACAATCCCCCAAAGACATTTTGCCCCTGAACTCAACGATCAGAAGCACACAATCCTGGCTGGCCGATAATCATCTCAAACTCAATGCTCTGAAAACAGAGTTCCTTCTGATCTCACCTCCAGCGAAGATCTCCACCACTCAAAGTTGGCTCAAACACCTAACTGCACT